>NC_051423.1:16560741-16585741 GCF_015228065.2 Penaeus monodon | reverse complement strand
CCTACCTATCTGTCTATCTATCTGTCTATCAATCAATCAATATATATATCTTCTCTTAACCTGTTTATAGGTGTGATGCAGGGAGAGGGGGAGGAGTATGCATATACGTAAATAATATATCTGTGGAGGACATTTGGGTATGTATCCTTCGTTCATTATTGGTAAAATTTTCATCCTACGGCTGAATCATATGACTAACTCGAAGATGTCTTTTGAGAAATGTCAGTGAAAAGAAAACCCTTTTTTTCATACTAGGTGACTTATTAAAGGACGACCTAAACAAACCAAATGCAAAGTTAAGAAAAACAAATTAAAGCAGCTTATAAATACACGTACAAGGGTCACAAAAAACAACTCATCCTTACTAGACGTCCTTCTACGAAACAGATCCGAACTCATTACCTATACTGATGTCATCCCTTGCCAAATCGCAGACCACAAGCTATTAACTATGACATTAGGTATAAAGAAGCCAAAGCGATAAACTGTCATGAAAACTTCCCCTTACCTGACAAATTACGATCCCCAGTCATAATAGCATGCCAGCCAGTCGAGCCTCTTAGAGATTTTAACAACCTAGACATTCTCTCGAATTGCTAAAAAAAAAAATAGTATAAATGCCACTGCTTACCATAAAACGAAAATATTTTGATTTCTCAGCCTTTCCATGGATATGATGAGGACATAAGAAGAGCTATACATGAAATAACACTCACAAATCTCTTAAAACGAACAGAACAGACATCACCCTTCATGCTGAATATAAAAAAAGAGAGAAATGTTAAAATATTAATCCAATCTGCAAAAAATAATTTATTAAAAAAAAAGGTCTATGGATAAAGAAACATGGAAAACAATTAAAATACTAGCACACACACACACACACAAACACACTCACACAAAAAAAAATAAAGAGAGAGAGAGAGAGAGAGAGAGAGAGAGGAGAGAGAGAGAGAGAGAGAGAGAGAGAGAGGAGAGAGAGAGAGAGAGAGACTTTCTTAGATTTCTTAAGTAGTATAGAACATCTAACCGACTATTAGCTAATATCTGTAGACTCACTTTGAACAGATAGCTGCTTCCTTTGCCCCGCAAAACAACTAGGACAAGGCTCTCAGCAAAGGCTTTAAGCCAAAAGGAGTAAAAACAAGTCTTAGCAATAAATCATTTGTGTGAAACGAAGCCTGTAGGAGTGGAGCATGGCTTTTCGATTCATCAAAGAAAGATTACCCGCTATTGCAGTCTATTTAACTGTTATTATAAACACATCTATAGCTAACCAGACCACTTCTCTTTGGAAAATGGGATTATAACACTTTTTTTCAATCAGGGTGCGAACGACGTACAAATTTTCTTCTATGATTCTACTTCCAGTAATATCCAGAGTGCTAGAAAAAAAAATCTTAAAATCCAATCATTTCTAAAACGTAGCATACGTTGAGAAGTAAGTTTTCGACTGAAAGAGCATTATTAAAAATTACTAAATTTATGATAAAATCAAATAAAACTACTCAGCATTTAACAGTGTCACCCATGAAATTCTGCTTAGCAAAATAAAAAATCGTGGAATTGATAACTATTGGAGCAGTCAGTCAAAATTCGTAATAATATGTCATCTATGAAACCAGTGTCTTTCGGTGTCCACAAGGCACCATATTAGGCCCGATGTTCTTCACTATATTCATTAACATATTCATTATCGACCATTGCAAACATGTCTCCTTGTTCAATATGCCGATGACTCACAGTTTCTTCACGCTGCCTATGTCAGCAACTTAAATGAATTGATAAGTACTCAGCAGACTCTTACAGAAGCAAAGCTGTATTTTGACAAGAACGGCCTGATAAAACTCTATCTCTCCATCCCTCTCCTCCCCTCCTCTCTCTCTCTCTTTCTGCCCCCCCCCCCATCCCTCTCTCTCGGAAGTTGGTGGAAAAAATATTATTGTTCTGATCAGTTTTAATCTTTTCTTTCTTTCTTTATTTTTACTTTGTTTTCCCTTACTAGATGTTTTGAAATGTTCAAGCTTCATTTCTTTTTCACAATAATAATGGTAATAATAATAAAAACATATATGATAATAATAAAAATAAAGGTGACTTCGACTATTATGCTGCTGATGTTAATGATGATGATAATGAATATGATGGTAATAGTAATAATAACAGCAGTTATAATTAATTTTACTAAGAAAATTATAATTGTTAATGCTATTTTTATATTATTTCTTATTGAAATTTCTCATTCCCAATGATTTTATTTCTACAATTATTTATCTATTATCACATCCCTAAAAAATCATTATTATTATTACTACTACTACTACTACTATTGCTATCAGTAATATCATTATTATTGCCTTTAGTATCATTGTTGTTGTTGTTGTTTTATTATTATTATTATTATTATTATTATCATTATTATTATTATTATCATTATTATTATTATTATTTTATCATCATCATTGTCAGTGTTATTATCATTTATTGTTATTATTGTTATTATTTTCTCGTTGCATGCTTCTCTGATGTTTTCTCTAATGAATTCACTTTTCTATTACACTTTATACATTTGATTGAATTTAATTTCTTAATTTTCAACCCTCTTTATAGGACTATTTACATATATTAAAATGTTTTCGCAATTATGTCTTTTAAGAAATCACTATGGCGTTAAATCCCTAGATAATATTTTCCAGACTTACATCCTTAGAGGAAATTGGCCTATATGATGTCTTTTATATATCAAACTTTATATGAAGATTTTATTTACATGGCGCTTGGTTTTTGCTCGGAAACTCACTGCATGGTAAAGAATATGTGACGAAGAAAAAAAAAAAATGA
Organism: Penaeus monodon; assembly: GCF_015228065.2. Taxonomy (NCBI): domain Eukaryota; kingdom Metazoa; phylum Arthropoda; class Malacostraca; order Decapoda; family Penaeidae; genus Penaeus; species Penaeus monodon. Next base: position 16,582,900 of record NC_051423.1, on the reverse strand, counting down.
AAGAAAGAATGTCCATGTATATGTTCGTTTACAAATCTTTTATTTATTGTATATTTGGTGCTACTTATAGGATCAAAATCACCGCTCTGGAGGTGAACTTTATTTTTATGCTGTCATTGACCTGTAACTTTGGATTGAGATGATAAAGTATTTTTTCCACCATTCTTTTACGAAAGTACAAAAAAATGCAAAAGATTTTATTTATTGTATGGCATAGTACGTTTAGAAGTTAAGAACATTATAATTATTTTCTTTATTTTCAGCATATGTCTATTAGGGTAATCCTTATTAACAATCATTATCACTGCAATTATTTCCTCCTCATGTACAACCTCATTACTTACCTAGCGTTGTCAAGTAATTAACCACTCCATCGGAATCATAATTAGTACAAATTAATCAGACTTGTGTTTCAATAAGGTTTCCTCACTGTGCCTTTGCAGTATTCGCAGTTGCACTGTTGCGCCCGCAATCCCATTAACATCACAATTCCATATTCAGCTAGGTGTATCCGTTACATTACACTTCCTGGTCATTATGCTTTACATATTTACAGTATCTGTCTGTAAGTATGTCTCTTTATCTGTATCTGTCAGTATGTTCTATTTATCTATCTGTCTATCTCCCTGTGTCTATCTGTCTATCTGTGTCTATATCTCTATCTATCTGTGTCTATTTCTTATTTATCTGTATGTCTGTCTACATGCCTGCCTATCTGTATAAGGTTTCCTCTCATTTAATAATTCATATAGTATTTCTTTCAGTAAATAAGGTCTCTTATTTGATATACATGTCGGATGAGCTAATCTCTTTTGTTCCTCCATTTTATCCTCTGGGGAACAGATTGCTTTAAAGGCATTATATTCAATATATATTTTCAATATGTAAACAAAAACAAAAATCACAGCTGTACACACACACACACACACACACACACACACACACACACACACACACACACACACACACACACACACGCACACGCACACACACACATAACAAACACACACACACACACACACACACACACAACACACACACACACACACACACACACACACACACACACACACACACACACACACACGCACGCACAGCTGAAAAAAGAACCAGTTGAGATAATAACTTGTACTATTATATTCAGTCACTAAATCACTTCACAATTCAGTGAGCTCACTTCGCTTCACACATGTAATCACTAAGTGTTTTAATCAAATTTCACCATTTTTCAAGAATAAATTCATATAGACGCATACTTAAAACGTGTATCAGCGTGGAGTTCGATGCATGAAAAATGGGTCGTCTGGGTAAACCAGACGACGTACGCATTCTCACACTTCGCACATAATACAGCAAAAATAGAAATACCAACAAGGGAAACCAGCAGCAAACCCTGTATACAATCTATCCATTTATTTTTCTTACTTTCCTTCTATATTTCTTCCTGTAGGTCTGTCATTCTATATCTCTATCTATCCATTTGCCTGTCAATCCATCTATCCATATTCATTTCCCAAACCTTTAACAAATTCTCATATACAGTTTATTCCTAGTTCACATTCTAATCGCAACGACCTGTTCTGGAATTCTCCTGTTTTAGGTGGGTGGTAACGGTGGTCGACGATATGGCTGAAATCACACTTATATGTAAAAATGGTTTGCCTGGAACGCAATTTCGTTTTGAGTGTTGGGATAAAAACTGTCAAACACATTTTCTCAGAGAGAGAGAGAGAGAGAGAGAGAGAGAGAGAGAGAGAGAGAGAGAGAGAGAGAGAGAGAGAGAGAGAGAGAGAGAGAGTGAGAGTGAGAGTGAGAGTGAAAGTGTGAGTGTGTGTTTGTGTGTTTGTGTGAGTGAATGTGAGGCCAAAGTTCGTACCTGTGGATTATTTCATTTACTCGAAATAGAAGTCGATAACACAACTATATTATTAATACTTTATGCCCACATACGCCATGTTAACAGCAGTGACAGTGACTCCACTCATGTCGAGAGGACATGGATCAATAGCGAGAGTTAGATACCAATATGTATATACAAAGAAAAGTGATCATGCTTAAACCATTTCCAATTTAGGTTAACTAATTCGAAAGCGAATATGTTTCGTGTTCACTTTAATTTCAGGATAATATATACTCAACTAAAGATACATAAAAGGAATATAAACAATTATAGACAATTATATACAACGCAACCAAAATGACACAGGCTCCTCGTTACCAGCAACTAATTGGTATTGATTTCAACAAGCGCAATTATTATAAAGGCTGTGACATAAAATCTTGACAATAAACGGGGGAAATTACAACCGTTTCCAATCAAAATAAACGAGATAATAACATCTTCCCATTTTCAGTCTCGACAGAAAACTGCAGTCTATACCTTTTGTTTCGAGGTCTGTTGAAATTAATTGGGTTAAATATTCCAACAACGGAAGGTTTGCTCCCCCCCCCTCTCTCTCTTTCTCTCCCTTCTCTCCTCTCTCTCTCTCTCTCTCTCTCTCTCTCTTCTTCCCCTCTCCTCTCCTCTCTCTCTCCTCCCCCTCTCTCTCCTCTCTCTCTCTTGCTCTCCCCCTCTCTCTCCCCTCTCTCCATCTCATTCCCCTCCCTCTCTCTCTATCTATCTATCTATCTCCAAGCACACACCCTTTCTCTTCCTCTTTCCCTTTCGTTCTCTAATTAGATCAACATCAACACAATCTCGCCTCGACAATCGATTCATTACAACACATTCCATTTTAAGGACATTGCTGAGATAAAATTCAGCTGCGTTCGTCACTCCGATGAATATCTCATTAAATGCACATTAAGAGTTCGGTGGGGAATCGGATCGACGCGGCGAAACGTGAACCAATTTTATTTATGGATGTCACGATAATTACAGTTAATTAACGTAACCGTATATAGATAACCTAAATATAATTCTTTTATATAGGGAAATATAAACACAGCGAACGAGAGGTGTGACTATTGAATGGAAGATTATGTAGTAATGTTTGCTCGCATATGCAAATATTCCCGCTACTATTGGCTGTAGATTTATAAACTTAACAGACTTGATATTCCCATCTGATAAGTTAGAAGCAACATGGAAGTGCTGAATAGACAAGACTAAAGTATTAAACGACTGTGCGGACAGTGAAATGACTGTTGGTGAGGTGACTGTGTTAGCGCGGTTAATCTAGTGTTAGGATTAACCTTTAATGCGGAAGGTGAGTGAGTGGGGTGAATGTGTAGGGTATCATTAATTGAACAATGTATTGTGTGCTAAGTGAATAATAAACAATAACAAGGGAAGTTGTTCCCCGCATTTATGTCTCCATTATTCCTATCAGGGGCTCGCAGTTTCCCTTCTCAATAAACGAGAATAAAACTAGAAGAAAGTAATATTACCGACCTTATAATAAATCTAAGTAAGTAGCATTGCAATCACACTAATAATATGGAAACGTAATACATATAATATTTTCATGAAACAAACGTTATTGCTCATGAAGCAAACACTATCTCGAGCTAAAGAGTGGTAAAATATATTCCGTAATAATGGATTGCATATGAAATAACTAATTCCTCGAGTATAAGTGGTGAATATATAAATTCCATAATTAATACTCAGAATATAAGTAATTTCTTGAGTACGTGTGGCAATGGATAACCAGAGAAGAGCAAAACAACAACTAATTATTTACAGATAGACAGAAACATCATTCTATCTTCTTTTATAGTTATACTATACATAATATAAACATTCAGCTTACCCACAATTATATGGCTAATTGGTATTGTTTAAGTCACACACACTCATGTACATGTCGAGTGCAAAAGACAGTTAACAGTATTTGGAACAAATCGTTTCTCTATACATTTTTAAATTATTTTTATATTGTAACATTTTATACATTTCTTCTTTTTTTAGACATTTGAAACATCGAAAGAATTGCGGGAAACAAGGTGTGCCTTCTTCAGACATGTACAAATATAACGCAGAAGTAAATGTGTAGATGTACCAAACCCTAGAAGGCGTCGACGACTAAGGATTTCGAAAGCTTTCGGTCCTTATTCCCGTCCGTTTGTATACACCCATAGGCTAATCTAGGACTCACGAAAGACAGAATGAGACAAGATTTAGGTATGAGTTTTGACTTTAATGTAATTTCTAATAGTGTGCTTTAGTCCTTCGCTATGCAGATATCTGTTATTCTTCATTTACAGTTAGTTGCACGTCTGCACCTGCTGCTACGATTGATTTTCCTCTTTTCATTATGCTTATTCCTCGCGTTTCATACATCATGTATTTTCATTCGTTTTCTTTCTTTTGATAGAAATAATAAAAAAAAACGTTAATATTCATAATCATGAAAAGGAAAACATCCTTCCTTTTCATCTTTGTGTACACGTTACTGTGTTTGTGTTTGTGTCATTCATAATCATAGTTTTTGTCATTAAATTACACCACGTCATCACTATCACTTTATGTATATTTTCTAGTTTACTTAGCGATTTCATTCGACTCTTTGGTAATGTAAATGATGATATTTATGTATCAATTATCACTCATTACAGTATCTCTGTTATCATGATAGATTGTCTTGCATATACTCGTGTACTTTTTTATGTATTTATTTATCTATTTATTTGTTTATTATTATTATTATCATTATTATTATTATATATATATATTATTTACTGAAATTGTTAACTCAACTCTGCCTTTAATTATCCTCCTTAACAACGATTCGGCTTTACACTGAAGACGCTGAAAGTAGGAATATACAGCCTCGCTTTACTTGCCTTGGCAGTGTACCATGTCGGACATGGTACTGTATATCATGCCGATTTTTTGCCTTAAAGCGTTTGTGTTTGTTCAGATAATTTTAGCTTGCTCAGAAGCTTACTTTTAACTGTTATTTTTGTCTGTTTCTTGTAATTACATTTCTACAATAAATGTCATTTCATCTTTCCTTATTACCTTCTTTCTCCTTTCGTTTCGTTCTCTCTGCGCGCATGAAAACGAAAAGACAATAAAGAGCAAAGAGAGAAGAAAGACGCTGAAAAATGCATTTAAAATGTATGACATTATATCCCCAATGCTTTTATGCTTACTTTTTCATGACTGTCTTTAGCCCGTTTTTTACTCTTCCAAACTCTTAGAAGTAAAAGTTAGCTACTTTATTATAAACGGATTTTCTTTCTTTTTTCTTTATTCATTTTTTTAAAAACCCCGGGGCTTTTTTTTTTTGTTATCTTTTTTGTTTTTTTTCTTTGTTTTTTTTTGTTTGTGGCGGGGGTTTTGAAGGGATTTCGTCCACTTTCAGGGGGAAACATTTCCTTTTACTATTCTAATATTTATCTGAAGTAATTTTTTAAAAATACTTTTTGCTTTTATTAAAATTTAAATTTTTTCCATTACCTTTTTTTTTTTTTTTTTTTTCCCCCCCCATTATCTGTTCACGCACGGAAACCAAGCCAAAAAGAAAAAGAAAGGCTTCAGAAGAGAAAAATTTTCTTTTCTTAATAAAACTGAGAATTTCCCGGTTGGTTTAAGGTTTTGAAAACCAAGCTAAAGCGAAATTTTAAAATTTAATTTAAAAGACTTAAAAAAGAGCACGCAGAAAGCGGGGGCGGGGAAAGGAAAAAGAAGGGGCGAGAGGGGAGAAGGAAGGAGGGGAGAGGGGAAAGAGAGAGGAGGGGAGAGGAAAAGGAGAGAGGAGAGGGGGAAAGAGAGGGAAAGAGAGAGAGAGAGAGAGAGAGAGAGAGGGGGAGGGGTAGTTTACAGTGTCGTACTAGTAATGGTATATATTTTACAAATATGGTAATAAAGACTAATGCTTTCATGCCCATACTGATATCAACAATTCTATTAATTTTTAACCAAATAAAAAAAGCTAAACGTAGTATGTACCCTTTATTTGTGAGCTTGATAGACATTTAGCTATAACATTTTTACATGTAAATATTCCGATTTTTTTTTTCTTTTATGTGATTTGAAGATTAGCTACGTATCTCATATATAACATTAATTTGCACTTTCTAATACACAAAGTTAATTATATTCTTTTGGACGTCGTGGCATCAGGATTTCTGTCTGACAAAGAAGGGAAGTTGAGTGACTCCCACTTCTCAAGGAAAAGTTTCCAAGACTAAGTGGAAAGGGAAGTGCTGAGGATTCTCAGATAACATGGAGTGAGTATTATACTCCCCCCCCCCCAAAAAAAAAAAAGAAAAAAAAGAAAAAAGAAAAAAAAATTGTATATTTTATAATATATTATAATATTTATATATATATATTATATAATATAATATATATTTTTTTTTTTTTTTTTTTTTTTTTTTTTTTTTTTTTTTTTTGAGATTTTTTTATTAGTGGGTAGAATGGATAATAAAATACCTTTAACTATGAGAGAAAGTTATTTGTTATTTTGAAAAAGATATTAATAAATGAATCATTGCGGGCATTTTTACATATTCAAGGTATTACCAACGATCAAGTTTAAAAGTAAAACAACTTTCAAATATCAAAAAACTAATTTGCATAAAAAGGGAAAAAAACTGGCAGAAAAAGGGGGCCCAAAACTTACAAATAATTTCCCCAACGTCATTCATGGACGGAACCCCAATTCAGTATTGATCTTGAGCCCCATTACCTTAGGTCACTCCATAGCAAAGTCAACATAAAATAAGTCTTACCAATACACGTTATGCAGAGTCCCAAACATTGCCTTCGATCTGAAAAGTATTTCCAACACAAGCTATTCAACAGCCCCAGACATCAACTTTGAAGAAATATTACCAATACTATATATGCAACAGGCCAATTTTTAAATCACACATTAACCCATAGTTTTTATAAATACAGCTATACCCCCAAATTTAAACTACAAACCATTGGGGTTCCCAACAGATATTTAAAAAACCAAGAAATCGTATAGGAGGCACAACGAAGATCCAGATTATCCTGTCAATAATTCAGGTTTCACCTGAAATTTTGGCCCCTTTTTTTGCTAAGGCGGGTGTTTAATCCGGTAATTCTTGATCAATCTGCTGAATTTCAGCTTGTATCATAATGTATTCTATGAAACGGCCTTTAAGTAAATAATGGGATTTATATGCGACATCTGGACCGTTTTTCTACCCCTGCATTGACTGGAAATGGCTGCGTCTAATATGCTTGTATGTCTTATATGTCGCCAGATACGGTTATCCTTATAATCCATTAAATACTACAGAATTTAAACGATATATTGAAGCATTTCTCAAGTTCATGCATTAATTGTAGTGTTTTCTTTTTATTAGAGAATTTGATCATGGACGGTTAACCTGTTATTAGAGCTTAATATTATCTGTGAAATAGTCTCATTAGGAAAACGCCTCATATGTTGGCGTATACTTTCTGAGGGAGTGACTCGTGAGGTTAAGGAAAAGTGTAATAACGCTGATAAACTACAGCATTAAATGGAAAGATGGAAAACATTCGCAGTTAGAAGGAATGAAAAGCGTCAAAATATATATTAAAATAATAATAAATAATAATAATAAAAAAAAACTTTTTATATTATAATATATATTATATTATATTTTTATATATATATATATATATATATATATATAAATGTAGGAAAGTGTAATTACACGAAAGGAAGAAGTGCTGAAGCTTTTCAATCAAGACAGAAAAAAACTTACTGAAAAAAACTACGAATGCCAAAGCTTGGATTTTTTTTTTCTTCTTTGTGGTGAAGACACTGATGATTTTCTTGAAAAGAAAAAAAAAAAAACATGTAAGATGGAGTTTGTGCCCGTGTAGTGATCTTCTATTAAGCAATTTTGAGAGGGGAACGGAAAATGAGTAAAATATTTTTGATACCCGTTTTATAATGGGTTGATTTAGCTAAACCACTCAAAATTAAAGAACTTTACAATCCTACAAGCTTACTACGTACATTTTACATACATAAGCATCGAATATGTACACAAAAAACATACTATATTGAATCATCAAGTAGTTTGTGGGGGTTTTCACCCAAAAAATTTTGAAACACTGCCTTAAAAACAAAAAACCTAACCGTTTTTTTATAAGGAAAAAATGATGGAATTCCTCTTCGAATCTGGTGAAAGACCGCACTATCAAATCGGTGAATTTACTTTCCTCTTTCCGTGACATCACCCAACCGGAGGCATTTCACAAAATTTCTCAAACATATTCATAGGTTAGAGGACAAGAATATGCTTTTTTTAAAAAAAAAAAAGAATATTTTTCCCAGGAAACAACATAGCTTTTTTGTTTTTGGATGCAGTACTTTTGTTTCTATTTTTCTTCCTTTTTTAAAACTTTTTCCTCTTCGGAAACTTTCAACCCAAAAAACTATTTTTTTCCCACTTTTTTTTTTTTCTCCAATTTTTTTAAAATTTTTTTCATTCAAATAAATTACAACGGAAAATGCATATAATCCCTTTTAAAAACTAATTCGAAATTTTTCTTTTTTTTAACTTCCAAACCAAAAATTTCGAAAATGCCAAGAAATACCTTTCAACGGGGGAAGGGGGGGGGGGGATGCCTTTCCCTAAAAAAAAAGAGATTAAAGTTGTTTCTTTTTCTGTACGGGACATGTTTTAAAAATCTTTTTAAAACACCGGAAATCAAAATGGCGGTCTCCTTTTTCCGCAGGACCAAAAGTTTGTTTTCATGTGGTGAAAAAAAAAGGTTATTTTAAATTTTTGTTGTTTTTTTGGGTTCCGGCTTGTTAAACTTTTTGTTAGGTATATTGTTTTCGTTTTTTTAAATTTCTTTCTTTTGGTTCGGGGCATTTCCTTTTTTTACCCGTTTTTCATTTCCCCCTCAGGAAACAAAAGGTGGTTTAAAATTTTTTTTTTTTTTTTTTTTTATTTCTCCAATTTTTTTTTTCTCCTTTTTAAATTTCCTTTTCCCCCCTTTTCCCCTGCCTTTTTTTTCTCCCTGTTCCTTTTCCCTTCTTCTTTATTTTGCATTTAAATTTCCGACTAAACTTCTTTGTTATAACAATTTTGCTTTTTTTACAAGGGAAAATATTTAAAAAATCCCCACCAACAAAAGAAACAATATTTTGTGGATAAATTTTTTTTTTTTTTTTTTTTTTTTTCTTTCCCCCTTCCTCTTTCCTTCCTTTTTTTTTTTTTCCTTCTCCCTCTTTCTCTTCTCTCTCTCCTCTCTCTTTCCTCTCTCTCCTCCCCCCTCTAATTCTTCCTTTCCCCATTGGTTTGTTGTGTTTTGGTTTGTTTTTTTGTTTGGTGGGGTGTTTTTAAAACCCCCCCCCCCCCCCCCCCCCTATTATGTGTGTATATATATGATTATTATTTTTAATTATATTATTTTTAAAATTATTATATTTTTAAAAGGATTATGTTATTCCTAAAAAAAGGTTTGTTATTATAAAAAGGAAAAAAAAAACCCCAAAAAAAAAACAAAAACCCCCCCCTTTTTTTTCCCCCCCCCCCCCCCCCCCCCCCCCCCCCCCCGGGTTTTTTTTTTTGGGTTTTGTTTGGGGGGGGGGGGGGAAAAAGAAGGTACAAAGGAAGAAAAAAAAGAAAAAGAAGAAGATGTATTATCAAAAAATTTGTAGTGTTATTTTGTTATGTATGTAGTTTATGTATTATGTATGTTTTGTTGTATGTATGAAAAATATCCATACTACAACACCCCACAACCACACACCAACAACACATATATATATATATAATAATATATATTATATATAATATATATTAAATAATTTTAATATTGTGTGTGAGAGAGTGAAACGGGGAATATACAGTGTGCGATAGGTTTCTGTCTGTAGGTAGGAAATACCACTCTGCATCTGGCAGGCTGGTCCTCCATGAATGCAAAGAGTGGCATCCGGGTGACTTGCATGGTACCGTCGTTTCAAGCGAACGGGTATAGCGTGAAAGCGCTTCATGTTATTCAAAGGCATCATTTGGATTAATTGAATATCGAGTTAGTCGATACACTTCTGCTTGTGTACAGGGCCTATGAATATATATTTTTCTGCAAACACTCACACACACACAAAAACACCACACACACACAACCACCACAAAAAAAAAAAAAAAAAAAAAAAAAAAAAAAAAAAAAAAAAAACATACAGAGCGAGAGAGTGGGAAAAAGTTTTTCAATACTAATCATTTGGGGGGATTGTGAGGGTGGGAGAGAAACAAAAAAAAAAAAAAAGTTCAAATTCAAAATACTTGCCTATTCTTATATTATGAAACTGATGTCGTTGGTGATTTAAGAGATGTTCCTTTAATTTATTTTTTTAATGTATTAGAGTTCTGAGTGTTTCTGATATTTTGAAGTAGTTCCAGATCAAGGGTCCGCGTGTTAGTGTCTGCTGTCCCCATATATCTGTACGTGATCATTTGATATGTACAGAGTTTACCTTTTTTTTGAGACCGGTTGTTTTATCAACGGGTGGAAGGGTTAATAGCCACTTTGGATAAAAAAAAAATGTATTAATTTGCCAATTAGTATGCAAGTATCATGGCTGCATTTGTTTTGTATTTTTAACCTTGTTTATGTGTGGGGTACATATAAGACTTGTCTATAGTTTACGTTAAAACGTACTGATCTTGCAGCAAGGTTTTGTAATTTTTTAAATGTTCTGAATTTTGACCTTTGTATCAGCGATAATTAATTATACCGAGAACGAGTGTTTTTATAGTGGATATCCTAGTGTCAGCAGGGATCTTGTCTCTTTTAATGCGGCTTACGACACTTAGTGTGCCCACAAATTTTCTATACATGTTGTTGACATGTTTTTCAAATGTCATGAACCTGTCAGTGTGTACGCCTTTTTTTTTTTTTTTTTTTTTTTTTTTTTTTTTTTTTTTTAACGGAAGTTCTCGGTCTTATACACCTGTCTTTAAAATTTGGTGGTGTTTTGGCGACTACCTATGGAAATACGTTATATTTTATCTAGGTTTATCTTGAGGCCTTTGTGTTAAAGTATCCTTTACTTGTGCTAGTGTTCCCAGTTTAAATTAATTAATTAATTTTTTAATTAATCAAATTTGTTTAATAACACTGTGGAGAAATTGTAATCACGGCTATTAAACAAGAAGGAAAAATTTGGGCTATGGCTGATAAAAAATTTTAAAATGTTGTAACAGGATTCGGCCAAATATAGATCCTTGGGAAAACCCAAAAAATTTCTTGATATGTCTCGCAATCTTGACTAAAATAAGTTTTTTTTAAAATACTTCTGAACTAATATGTTTCGGTATTGTGATATGCTTATTTACTAAAGAGGATTTCGTAGTTGGTACTGTCAAAAGCCTAGGATAAGTAGCACAGTGTAAGCTAAGTTTATTTGGTTATTGTCTATGTTCTCATAAATTTTATTTGTGATTTGTAATAACGCTGTTTCAGTAGACAGGTTACTTTTGAAATCTTGTTGTGTTTTGGTATGGTCTTTGTTCCAAAAATTGTAAAATTGGTCTATACGATCTTTTCGTAACTTAGGGAGTGTGGAAAACGCGCGTATTTTAATGGTGTTATTATCCCATATTTCCAAAGGGCGTTTTTTTTAATGCTAACCGTTAATAATACCTTGGGGGTAGTTTGTTTTAAATAAAGAAAAAAAGAATGCCAACCCCCCCACGCAAATTTTTATTATTAGGATTGCGGTTTCTATTTTTACAGGTTGTGGTCTGAAAATATTGGCTAGTGGTCTTATCCAACCTGTATTTTGCTAAGATGCGAAAGCAGTTTTAGTTTATATGCGAAATACCCAGTTTTTGTGAAGAGATCATTTAATTCATTTGCACTAATTCTGGATTTTTGTATTTTTATTTCTTTGGCTTTTTTTATTTTATTTTATTTTTTTTTTATTATTATTATTTTTTTTTCTTGGCACAGGCGTTTTAACTGTTATCCATATTTTAGCGATCTTTGCACAATTAGTTAAATTTTAAAAAAAAATAATCAGTGTTACTTTTTGTATAATTTTAAAAATTCCCTTTTTTTTGTTTTATCAAACCTGGAGTGTCATGTTGGATCTGTTATTTATGAAAGCTTTACGAACGCTTTCTCTGCCTGTTATGGCTTCTCTTAATGTCGTTCTTTACCCAAGGAGCAGGAAGACGTCTAATAGATTTTGTAACAAATGGAGCGATGTCGTCTATGCTGTTATTAATCACTTCGTGGAAGCATTTTTCCGTGTTTTTCTACATTATCTGTTTGCAACATTTCTTAGAGAGTTGATTCTTTGGCAATTATTTGTTGGTATAATGACTGAGAGTCGCAGTAGGTTAATTCAAGAAAGGTCTTAGGACTGGTGGTCGTTTTGATTAAGGGTCACCGTTATTAGTACGAAATTGGAAGAGAAAGGAAAAGGAAATGATATAAAGGGAACGAAAAGAGAGAGAGAGAATAAGCAAAAGCGAGAGAAAAACAGATGAGGAAAAACAGAAATAACGGAAAGAAAAAGAGCTTAAAAAAAAAAAAATAATGGAAAATTGAAAAAAAAAATAAAAAAATAATAAAATAAAATAAAAAATAAAAATAATAATAAATGGAGGGGAAAAAAAAAGAAAAAAAATCTACTTACTACCCCCAGGAAAAAATCGCTAGATTTTTTGCTTGGAGATGTATTAATGATACTAAAAAGGTAAATTTTTTTGTTCCTCGGTCAATTTTACCGAAAGTTAACCCCCCACCCCACCCCTTCGCCAGTCCTTCCTCTCACCTTCTGAGGTAAGTACAGTACATATAATAATTCTCTCTTTGGTTTATAGTTGGTGATCGTAGCATAGGTGAGTCATGTTCATTTTCATTGGAAAATATTGCGATGGTGGTTAAGATTATGGTGAGAGCTATAGTGGTGATTTTGTTGCTAATGATAATGTTCGTGATGGTAAGGATAATGATAAAATAATGGTAATGTTAATGATGATGATAACAATAACCATAATGATAATAACAGTATTAATAGTAATAATGATGATAACAAAGCAACAATAATGACAATGATAATTAAAATTTAAAAGAATAATGATAATCATCATCATCATCATAATGATAGTAATAATGATAATAGTAATCATAATAATGGTGATAAAAATACCAAAAGCAACCACAATAACTATAACAATAAATAAATAAAAAATCGGAAATCCTCCCATCCGTCAACTGCGCGGTGGAAAATAAAGCATTTCATACAGCAATTTTGCCGTCCTTTCCATCACCAAAATCCAAGCTCGAACAATAGCGGCATTATTCCTCACCAGCGCAGTGTGATTATATATATATATTTTTAATAATATTATAAATTATATATATATATATATATAATATATATTATTATATTTACATTATAATATATTATATTAAAATTAAAATTTTTATATTATAATATATATATTAAAAAAATTTTATATATATATAATGTGTGGTGGTGTGTGTACCCACACACACACCACACACAAAAACACACACACACACCCACACACAACACCAAAAACCCCACCCACACACACACACACAATATAATATATATTAATATATATATAATATATATATTTGTGTGGGGGTTTTGTGTGTGTCATATATATTATATAATATATTTTATATATATTTTAAAAATTATTATATTATATATACATACCAACATACTAATACTACATCATACATACATACATCATACAACATACATACACACAACATAAACACACACACCACACACACACACAACACACACACACACACACACAAACTATATACTATATATAGACACACAAACACACACACACACACCACCACACACACACCCCCAAAACACACACACACCCCCCAAACCCCCACATTTTGGAACCACTGAACTCTTTTTTTTGTTTTTAAAAAAAGTTTAAACTTTAACTTGAACAAAACCAAACAAGCACAATTTGTTTCAGATATTTTTCACGTAGTCTCAGGGGGGATTTTTTTTTTTTTTTTGCCTTAATTTCGAATTTTTCTAAAAAATTCTTTCTTCTTTTTTTTTAAAGGTTATAAAAATATTTTTGGCCCTTTTTTTAGTACATCACTAATGATCCTATTATGGGGGAAGATATGATCAATGAGAGCTGGATCGACTGGTATGGATTTCCACGGTCCGAGTCATATTGGGGGGGGGGCTGACTTCGGTGGCATGAAATTTCTGCAAAATCATTCTGTAGCTGTGATATAAATTTTCAAAACAAAAAATAAAAGAAAATGCTTGTATCTTGATTTGAGATTCTTCAGTAAATCAAGTTGGCCCCGTGTCACTGGGAAATTTCCCAATTGTGTGATTTGGCAAGGAGCCTCGGGGGGATCATAAAGATCAAACCTTATGAACTTTCACTTTTCAATAAAGAACAATGTAGTAAAAAAAGAAAAAAATTTTTGACTTAATCTGAGAAATACATTTAAAACTTTCCCAATCTTGTGAAGCAAAGAAAGGTGCTTTAAAAACAAATTATAAGTTGCAGAGTGTTACGTCTTTTTTTCCTTTTATTTAAAACTTCCCAATGTTTTTTCATGTAAAGAAAAACCTACCAACCTTTGTACTATGGTTTTCTATTGACTTTTTTCTAGAAGGGGAATTTAACAAACTTCGATGAATTGGCTTTATAGCGCCATATTTTTTAAATTGAAACTGTATCAACGTCTTTTTGAGGGTTTGGGATGCCAAAAAAAAACATTTAAAAATATATATATATATATATATATATATATATAAAATATATATATTATAAAAAAAAAATATTATATATATATTATATATATTTGTTTTATGTTATATATACAACCCACAAATATATATTATTATATATTATTATATATATATATAATATATATATAAAATTATAATTTATATATATGCATTTGTGTAATTATAAATATATATATTAAACAGATTATGTATATTTATACTTTATAATCTTTATTATATATTTTATATATTGATAATTATAATTTTTATTATATATATTATATTTTAAAATTATTATTTTATTATATATATATATTATAATATAATAATAAGGCTTGATAAAAAAAAAATGGTTTTGCCTTAATTATGTACCTTTACAGAAAGCGAAAGAAAGACGCTTTTTAAAAAATATTTTTACTTGTTTATATATTATTATATATATATATATATAAAATTTATATATATTATTTTTATATTATTATATATTAAAGAAAGAATTTTAACGGTTTCCGGGAAACGGAAAAAACCATACACACCCACAAATTCCGTCCCAGAAGCACCCTCTCACCCATAAA
This sequence comes from Penaeus monodon, assembly GCF_015228065.2. Taxonomy (NCBI): domain Eukaryota; kingdom Metazoa; phylum Arthropoda; class Malacostraca; order Decapoda; family Penaeidae; genus Penaeus; species Penaeus monodon. The sequence continues at coordinate 16,567,626 of NC_051423.1, read as the reverse complement.
AAGGAAAAGAGGAAAAAGTTGGGGATGAACCACACCAACCTTCTATAATACTCCTTATCACAGTATATGTGAAGAGAGCATCGTAAGGGCATCTAGCCATTTTGAAAATCTGCCATTAAGAATGGAACAGATCCAAAAGATCACAGGACCCGGGACGATCGCAGTCACAGTTAGGGGTAAGATTACTTTTACCCTACGGAAAGGGCGCATTGATCTTCCTATCACTGGTTTTTTACACCCGACCGGCCAAGAGACGCCCAAAATATTGAACCCACACCCTTTTCAGTCCGGGCCTCTTTATCCATCTCTCTTGTTCCTGGAACTCTACTGGGTTTTCTGCTCTGTTCGTAACTGCTATGGCTCAAGCAGGGATACAGCGGAAATTTCCCCCTGTTTTCTGGTTGCTTTCCCTCCCCTTTTTTGCTTGGGTGAATCACCCACCCAGTCCTTCCCCTGTGAAATCAACCGACCGCACTGTGGTTCCACGTGGTCTGCGTCTCCCTCGTCTCCCCTCCCCCCTTTCCTTCTTTTTAAACCCCTCATGGCGCTTCGTCAGAAGGGCCGGATTACTCCATTCTTGCATTAGCAAAAATAAATAAAAAAATAAATATATATATTATATTTTATATATTATATATATATAATTTTATTATAATATTAATATTTTGTGTGTGTTTATATATTAATTTATTAATTTTTTTTTTTTTTTATAATTATAAAAAAAAATTTTTTTTATATATATATTATGGGGGTTTTTGTTTTGTGTGTGTGGTGTGTGTGTGTGTGTGGGGTGTGTGTGTTGTGTGTGTTTTGGGGTTTTGTTGTGTATGTGTAGTGATTTTTTATTTTTTATTTATTTTTAAATACATATACATATTTTTGGGGGTACATCATATAAATGAAAAATTTTATATATATATTATATATATATATATATTTATTATATATATATAATATATAATATATAAAATACATACATACATAAATATAACATATGTATATATATACACTATGCATGTGTGTGTAGACTTTCTATATTTTTTTTATATTTAAATTTTATTAATTATTTATCTATTTTAAAATGGCGGGGAAAACAGTGCCTGTTTTCTACCAAATTTTAAAATTGCTCTCTCAAAGGGGGCTCACACGGAAACAAACCCAAAAAAGGGCCCAAATCTTTTTTCAAGGGTTTCGAGTCCTCGAAGAGGAGAGTATAGTTTCTTATGAAAATTTGCGTTTCTTTTTCTCATAAATATAGAAGAAAACCCGGAAAACCTTCATTGTATTGTTTTTAGATCCCTGACTTTTCCCCCGGGGGTTTCTATATATATTGCTCTATAAAAAATTGCTACATTCATTCATCATCATCATCACCTATATTGCCACCATCATCATAATCATTATAATTTCGTCCTGATCATCACCATTTCTCATCATACCCTCACCATCATATTATTCCCACCCTTCCCCCACATCTTCCTAATCATCATCACCACCATCATCTTATTTATCTCCCAACGATCATCTCAAAAACACCTTATCATCCTCCTCCTCCTCATCACTTTCAGAATTCTTTCCTGCCGTTTGTCTTGCGTTTTTTTTCTCCCTCCCTTTTATCAACTTCCCACTTTTTCTTTTTTCCTTTTTTTCCCCCCTCCCTGAATATCCTGTTTCAATTTTTTGCCCTTTCTTCCCTCTTACTACGCTTCCCTTTTCCCCATATTTTTTTTTTTTTTCTTGAAAATTATCACTTTAATTATCTCTTTCTCTCCCCCCTCCTTCCCCCCAAGGGAAAAAAATACAAAGATTTTTCCAGGGATTCAAGATTTTATATTATTCCCCCCCCTATATGTTTAGTGCCTAAGATTTAGTTCCGTCCCCCCATGACGTGGAAAAAGAATCCCCGGTTGGTTTTTTTTATTGAGATTCTTTGCATTTTTTTAGTTAGTCCTCCTCTCTGTTATCAATTTTTTCCCAAAAATACTGCACGTTTTTTAATGGTCTGTTTGACACACACATATAGTGGTTTTTTTACAAAAAAGGAATATAAATCAGATTGGACAAAATGGAAATAATAATTAAAAGAATACCCACCCAACAACACCCAAACACACACACACAACACACACACACCACACACACACACCACCACACACACACAACACACACACACACAAAAACACACACACACATATATATTATATAATATATATATATATATATAATATATATATAATATATATATATAAGAGAGAGAGAGAGAGAGAAGAGAGAGGAAAAAATTATTTTTACTATCAATAATAATTTTATATAATATATATATACATATATATATATTAATATATATATAATATATATATATTATATATAATATATAATATATATTATATATATATATATATATATATACGTACACTATATACTACAAGAGAAAAAACAACTCAACCCAATACATACATTGCCCTAATAATAAATATATATATATTAATATTTTATTAAAATATATATATATATATATATATAAATATTTTTATATTAAAATTTTAATATATATGTTATTATTATATATTAAAATATATATATTTATATATATATTTTATATATTATATTATATATATATATTTTGCGTAGTATGCATGTATATATTTGTTTATGATGATTATTTTGTATTATGTATGATGTATGTATTATTATGTATGTATGTATGTATTATGTAGTATGTAGTATGTATGTAGTTATTATGTATGCTGTATGTATGTATGTACGTATCATGTTTAAACAGAGGACCCTGTTAACAATATCATATTTCTATATTTACATATTTTATATAAAACTTATATGTTTGTCACACATGCATTTTTAGGGGATCATAAATATAAAACATATACTCACCTTTCGATTATTCATCCTTCTTACCCCCCCCCTATACATCCAAAGTTTGTTTGTCTATCCCCTTCCGCAAGAGCTGTATTTGCTGTAAAAACTGATCTTCATCGCCGGTTTACATGCTAAAACGTGACTTATAGCGTCCATAGATCCTTGTAAGAGATACAGGCAGACTCCCTGCGGGGACCAAAGGGGCAACCCACCTCGCTCCAAGGGGCAGCCCCGCACCCCATCTTACTCTACATAAAGGAGTACGAAAACCCTTTGGGTTTTCTACCTTACGCCTTAGCTCGCCACCTACCATATCATGGGCCACCGGACTCCTTTTAAAATATCAACATACAAAAGCAGAGCGACGAAAGATTTAAAAAAAAAGAAAAGAAAAAGGAAAGAAGGAGAAAGAAAGAGGGGGGAAAAAGAGAAAAAAAAGAGAAAGAGACAAGAAAAGGGGGGAGAGAGCGAGAAGAAGGGAAAGAAGGGCAGAAAGAAAGAAGAAAGAAAGGATTGAAAAAAGGAAAAGAACGAAAAAAAAGGGAAGAATAAAAAATGGGTGGGGAAGAAAGAAAAACAAAGAGAAAGGAAGAAACAAAAAGAGTAGGGAGGGCGCGCGCAACCACACCTAATCAGGTGTCTTCCCCGCATTCTCCCGCGTTCCCTTGGGGAAAGTACCAACATTGTCTGTTTCTGTATCTGAGGGTATTGTTTTTCTTTAAGTGTGTGCTTTTTTTTTCTTTTTTTTTCTAGTCAAAAAAATCTAACGTACTTGTTCACTTTTAAAAAAAAAAAAAAAAAAAAAAAATATATATATATATTAAAAGCATCGTTGGAAGTATTATAGGAGTGGTGTTATTAATTACCGCACACTTCACAAAAATTTTACCCTTTCCACAGTTTTTTTACCCCGCTGATTTTTTAAGTATTGCCCGGTATAAGCGTAAAAATTTTTCTGACTCTTGACCCCCCTCTCAATTTGGGAAAACAATGTAATTAACTCATCAGCCTAATTCACATTTTACAATATTCAAATAAATAGAACTAAAATTTGGATAATATATATTTTAATTATATTTTATATATATTATATAAAAATGTAAAGTTGTTGATATGTAATTATGTATTATTAGGTATATATATATATATATATAATTATAATTATAATATATTTTAAAAATTTATATATATATGACATCCCTTATATTTTAAAATTTTAACTAAAATTGTCGCACCGACATGCACTATTGTGGCTCACAACTCGTGACTGCCATACCCTCCGTGTAATATCATCATGGCCTTCTCTGCTAAAAACACCGTTCGCCTTGCAAGGCCTACCATACTTTCCCCTCTAGTCCCCCCAAAATACGGGGACTCGCGCCCGCCAACAGTCTCGTTACACTAAATTTCGATTTTCAGATTAGCAAATGGATGGCATACAATCAGAATGTATTCTTCGAAAAAAAAACTAGAGCGGAAAAGGAAAGGAATCGTATCTAACATCAGAAAAGAAACTGACTTATAATTTTTTAAAAAGACGCGATATATAAAAAATGTGGAAATTATTAAATAAAGTAAATTTGGGGCGACCCTGAATGGTCAAGGCCAAAACAAATTACCCTCAAAGGGAAGAAACAAAAATTTTGAACACCGCAGGGGCCAAAAATTTTTGCAACTTAAAAACCAAGCGCAGAATTTTTCATCAACATCCAAAAAAAATTCTTTCCGGGGAAGAAGATCTCAGCATTGACCAAATCAACAAACAGTTCAATGACCTAATAAAGGAAGTAGCACTTGAAGCAGGCTGTAAGAACGTCATGCAGAGCTCCAGCAAACCCTCAACAGCTTATGTAAAATCGTAGGGTCATGAAAGTATCGTCAAACAGGAACAAAATAGAATAAGCTGAACTAACAAAGACAATAAATAATAATAAGAGACAAGATGTACGGGGATTCAATACTTAAATAATAAATGAAACAGTAATCTCAGCTACCAGCATGAAAACAGTTAAAAGGAGACTCGGAATAGGGAGAAAACAAATGTATGCAGTAAAGAATCCAGATGCAAAAGTGACACATAATAAGAATGAAATCATAAGAGTAGTAGAAGACTTTACAGGGATCTATACAACTCGAATGAACAACCACAGATAGAAGTGAACATGGTAACTAGAGACGTACCTAACATCACAACAGAAGAAATAAAAAGAGCACTTAAAGGCATGAAGGGTGGGAAAACACCAGGTGAAGACGGAATTAGTATAGACCTCATAATAGATGCAGGAGAAATTCCAGCAATAAAACTAGCCAATCTTTCTAACAAAGGCCTTCTCAATGGAAACATTCCGAAAGCCCGGAAAAATGCAACAGTTATCTTGATACATAAAAAAGGGGAAAGAAAGGATCTAAAAAACTACCGACTTATAAGCCTCCTTTCAGAGAACAGACAGGCTTCCTCAGTGGATTCTCAACAACAGACCACATCCACACGCTCACCCAAATAAGAGAAAAAAAAAGGAATATAGGAAACCCCCTGTGCATGGCATTCATCGATTACGAAAAGGCATTTGACTCATAAATACCAGCAGTACAAATACCAGCAGTGCTAGAAGCTATCCGAAGACAGGGAGTAGAGGAAGTATATTGCAAAATAATGGAAGCTATATACAAAGATGGGACAGTAACCATCAAGCTCCACACGGAAACCGATAAAATACCAATTAAAAAAGGTGTTAGACAAGGAGATATCTTCTCACCAAAACTGTTACACAGCTTGTCTTGAGGAAATTTTCAAGAAGTTAGAATGAAACGGAAAGGGTATCAAAATAGGAGACAAAGACCTAAATAATCTAAGATTTGCAGATGATATTATTATCTGCAAATGAAATGCAGCAACTAATGATTTGATTAAAGAAAGTGTGAAAGCTGGACTTTGGAGGAACTAGAAAAAGACTAAGAGTCATGCTCAAGAACTGAGTTCAATTCGAACAGATACATGTACAAGGCGAAGCACTAGAGGTAGTGGACAAGTATATATACTAGGCTGACTGGTAAATACAAACACATCTAGCAATGAGGAAATTAAATGACCCATCAGTCTAGGCTGAAACACCATCGGCAGACACAGTAGCATACTAAGATGCTCCTTGCCATTATGTTTAAAAAGAAAAGTTTTTAACCAATGCATCCTACCAGTTATGACCTATGGATCAGAAACATGGGCTACAACCAAATTACTGGAGAAGAAACTAGAAAGTGCCCAGGGAGGGTTGGAGAGGCTGATCTTTAGCCCAAGAGATCGGATGAGGGTGACGCGGATCAAGGAACAGGCAAAAGTGGAAGATATACTTGGAAGCATTACAAAGAAAAAATAGCAATGGGCAGGTCAGAAATGTCGGAGACGGGAAAGACAAATGGACAAAAAAAGTAACAGACTGGACTATAGATAACATAAAAAGGCCAAGGGCCAGGACAATGACAAGATGGCGTGACGAAATAACGAAATTTGGTGACCAAGACTGGAGACAAAAAACGCAAGGCAAAAAAAACAAAAAAGGAAAAGACTAGGAGAGTCCTACGTCCTGTAATGGATCGATTCAGGCGATGGTGATGGTGATGTATATAATTGACTGTAATTGGGATGGATAATGCATATATATATATATATATATATATATATATATATATATATATATGTATATATATCTATATATATCTATATATTTGTATATATATATATATATATATATATATATATATATATATATATATATATATATATATATATATATATATATATATATATATATATATATATATATACATATGTATACAATTATATATATATATATATATATATATATATATATATATATATATATATATATATATATAATTTACTGTTACTAGGTAATTTGGGTGGATAGTGTGTGTGTGTGTGTGTGTGTGTGTGTGTGTGTGTGTGTGTGCGTGCGTGTGCGTGTGCGCGCGCGCGTTTGTAGCGAGAGA
>NC_051423.1:16543241-16555741 GCF_015228065.2 Penaeus monodon | reverse complement strand
ATGCGGTCATGTGATACTACATTCCAAATTTAGTTCATAGTTCATACCTTATGCTAGGTGGTCTGAAAAGATATAATGTACAAGTGTTTGTTTGTGTTCTCTGTTACAATAAAATCTATATCCAAATCTGATTTTTGCGGTCCCAATATAATACTGTCTTGTTCTTGTGTTATATGACTCACAGATAAATAAATCCTGTGTAAATCTGTCATATAGTTTTGTGCTACAGCTTCCAGGCCATTAAGAAATAATAAAACGCAGTCAAGTCCTTTTTGAAGTAAGTTTTAATGATGTCTTTGCTTATAACATGCTGATTTTGTTAGGCGATCAGCATAATCATGCCTAGGGATTCCAACATGCAATAGAATCCACACAATTAGTATATCATGGCCTCGGTTCTTTTGCATGATACACGTTTATCCAGAAGTTATTTGCAATTTTTCATGCACCTTTGCCTAGTGTTCAGAGCTTCGAGAGCACTCTATTAATCACAGAAAGTGACCCATAAGCCTTGATTTCATAGAAATCCGGTAGTGATGAGTATTCCCGCCAACTCAGATCGTGTAGTGCTAGCCCATTCATGGACCCTGCTACTGCCTTGGTGCTGGAAAATATTTATATATACAACAAAAGCACATCCTGCTCTGCTTCCAGACTGCAAGGATCCATCAGTGTAGCATTCATATGCATCAGACAATGTTTGAAGATGCTCATTTATAGTTACAAGTGTGTATTGCTTAAGAGGGAACACTGTCACTTATTAGGGAAGTTGTATAAAATAAATTTAGGCCTGATATTTTCCACGATGGAACGGAACGGCCATGTAGGGTCTTAGTTTTGAGTGTTTACATGTTACTTGTACCTGAGGATTTGAAAAGTTAGCTCCACTATTCTGTGTTTAATAGTTTTTGGAACTCTGTACAATAGAGGGGGTTCTCTAACTGATTTAATGCTAAATATAGTGTTGATGTGTGTGTATATTAATATTGCCACAAATGCCGCCGTTCCGTCTGCAAATTCTGAGATTATCGTCGCGAAATCTTCAATTGGATAACGAACGTCTTGACCCCTAAACGACCTAGTTGGAGAACAAGCGGTCTTGACTTCCTTCGCGCCATCTCTCAAGACGTTGCCCTGCAGAACTGCCAAGTAGGCCTATATAAGAGAGGCAAGTAAGCCGGCAAAAATAGAGTTGTTCAGCCATCGAACTGTGCAGCTCCAACTTCTAACCTCGCTACTTCTCAGCTGTGACTAGAGAATCAATATTTGATAAGTATAAAAAATTTGTGTTCACAACGAGATTATTGATGGTGTAATGTAATATAAATAGGTTATTGATTGAGAATAATGATTTATGTTGGTGTGATGGTGTAAAGTAAATGTTATGTATATTTAAGTGATGGGGATGGATTGTTAAATAAAAATAAAAATCACTTACTCTTATGAATTTCCATGAACATATTATCACTAAAATCTAATAGTTGCCTAAACTAAGTGAATTAACAAAGTTAAAAGCTAAGACCTACCAAATCTATAAATTTAAATAAGCTAAACAAATACAATGAATTTGGAAAATATGAAATACTATAATGCATGGGTGTAAAGCCTTAATGCATCTGATTTTATTATGGTTTTGTGGTTACATCATTCCCCTAGACTAAGACTAAATCTCGTCAAACAACTACAACCGTAATAATATATATATAATATATATATATATATATATATATATATATATATATATATATATATATATATATATATATATATGTATATATTTTTTTTCTCTCTTTCTCGTAAACAAAAGGTAAATTAAATTCTGTTCTCATATCCACATACTTCTTGTTCTAGGGGCACCAGGAATGATCCTAATGGCCTCATTTTGAAAAATTTCTGAACTAGCCAACTCTGATTCCTTGAACAATACTAGGTGTAATACATGATGATAGGTAAAACAGTCAAGCAATGTTGACATTAATCCCATGGTCTTTGCCAACAAGTGTCCTAAGTGGCTTCAGCCACTCCCACAGCCTTTTCTTCAAGTTTGAGTTTAAGTGCTCAGCAAAACAATGCTGCCTGCTATGTCCTGGGAGAAATCTATACAGACTGAGGGATAACTAAACATTTATGCAATGCATAAGTCAGTTCAGAATCATTCTCTTGAGTTCTTTGCACAAATGGGTCAAGGAAATTGGTCTGTATTTGTCAGTGCTGGATTTAGGTATAGGAATGATTAAAATTTTAGACCAGGAGCTTGGGAGAATTCCTTGTGATAGGATTAGTTTATACAGATGAAAAGGTGGGTTGCCTGGTACCTGAGTAATGAGGCGAAGAACGCTGTAAGTAATGTCATCCTTGCCAGAGGCGGTTGTCTTACATTTCAGAAGGGCATTATTCAATTAGCACTCGTTTTTTTCGGCAAAATCGGAGGGGTCAGTAGCAGCACAGCCTACTGCTATATTAAAATTCCTATCTGTTTTCGGCTTGTCAAGTTGATTTTTCAACCCTTGAGGAAATGACTTCAACTGAAAGATGCTGCTCTAGCAGCATATTAACCTGTTATTGGGGACTGTGAAACTGCGATGTTGTAAGAGCTTAACCTGTCAGCCTATTAATTTTTATGCATGCATCATCAACAGAAGTGTGACTTCCCAGTGTTTACTACGAATCTAAGTTTTTAATTCTCTGAATTCCTTGGAGTTAAGAAACTGTATAAGATTATCTGACATCAAGCTCCTGAACCCGTTTGTGTTCCTTGGCCAGTATTGGATCAGTGATCCACTTTGGTGCATGAGAGTTTTGAGAGTTTTCGTGAACAGACCCACGTGTTATAGTAGTCAGTGATTAGATCCCAAGATAAATTTTAACAGTTTTTATGTCATTTTATGTTATAGGATCATAGACCCTTGTCTTGAAGTGCTGTTCCAGTCCCGGTGGGATAATTATTCTGAGCCTAGCAGATTTAGGGGCTGACTTGCTGTCTGTAGTATATTCTGTTCGTATTGCAAAGTGGTGACTAACTCTCGTTAAAAGTAGTAAATTACTATGCACTAGATTTTTGCCAAATACATAATTTAACCTGCCACCTCCAAAATGAGTCTCTGCTTCAGTGTCATAAACTCTCAGTGATCTAATAATGATGAAATTCTTGAATTTTCCTCATTACTATTACATCTCCAAAGTGTGGATGCCTTGCAGTGAGGTCACCCATGCCTAACATGTCTTAGTTATGAAAATAAGGTAGAGAATTAGCCAGAACACTAGAGTACCTGGCATATATATTATACAATGAAAACTATCTAAAGGCAGTCATCAGTGTGGCAGTGTTATATTCATATACGTCAACAATCTAGCCATGGTTGTATTCACATATGAATTATATCCCTTAACTGAAGGTGCAAATATCATCTTGGCAGCAACAGAAAAATCTTCTAGCACGCAAATAACATCAATATTATATCAACAGATATAAAACTAGATCATCCAGCCTAGGCTTACTACTACATATATTCCTTATGACTTTGTGTATTTATCCATATGTGAAAAGTGTTTTACTAGGCAAGCTCGAATATTGCACTTTTAGATTAACATAAAGATACACCTTAATGATTATAGATTTCGTTATAGATGGCAGTACTAAACGTAAAAGTATTTTTAACCTTTTCAGACATCTGATCTCAGCTTTGTCCCATTTCTTAGCCCAGTCTCTTCGGTTGTTGCACCAGATGCAATCTGGGGGGAGGGGTTGCATCACTGAATCCAGGAACGGTTTGTCGCTGCTGTCAACATTGATACACCCATTCTGGTTATCAACACTGGTACCCTGACATCATTCGCTTTCTTAGTATTAATAGTAACACTAGTATCTCGACAATGACAATCACTTTTTTTTTTCATGTTCTGTTTCATCATCATTTTACTAATTAATAATAGTTTTGTTGTTTCACAGCTTTCATTTCCTTTAAAAGTTCAAGTACATTTACGTCGCCTTAGTCAGCTGCAGAGATTCCTCTGGTCAGGCATGCAATCATCCCTACCTCAGGGATGCCTTGGTTGACAGCTGGGGGAGGGGGGGGGGTGCAGTCTTAGATAGATCTGAGGCTGGGGGCAGTCTATAATTGAGAGAGTATGGCAGCTGTAAAGACCGGTATACCCTCTGTGAGGACCAGCATCATCTTGTTCACCTCCAACTGCGCAACCGTTTCATGTAGTTCGCTGGCCTCACTGGTAAGGCACGGGCAAGGCATGGTCGGGCGCTATCCCGGCATGCTGGCCATGGGTTGGGTTGGAAGGGCCATGCTGGTCACTAGCGGTCGTTTCTGTTACCAGGGAGTGGAAGGGGAAGGGCCAGGACAGGCAAGGCCATGCATCCCCAGTGTCAGGCAGTCACACCTGTCATCCTGCACTTGAAGCATGATGGGCACAAAGGCTGGTGCATATGCAATACTCTCTCGTCCTGCAGCACTGTAAGGACACTCCCTGGCAGCATGTTGTTCAACACATAGTGCACAGAATGCCTTGCCCTTGCAGTACTTTGCAACATGGCCACTTCCCATGCAGTTATAGCAAATCACAGGGGATGTCCTTTAATGCCGCACGTAATTTCCAAAGAACTTATATACACGAGGTGGTTGTTCTCCTTTCCAGGGGTTCCCCATCCTTGTGCACTCCTTTATGGCCTTGTGAACTCTGTCAAGGGAATACGCACTCCCAAGATCGAGCTCCTAATAATGTGTGACGAGGTATGCTTCATATTTTTCTTGCCTCTTGTTCAACAGTTTAAAGGTAATATCTACAATTAGTCTTCCTATAAGTTTGTCAATATACCTCAGGTGGGAGCGAGTGATATAAACATACAGTGAAAAGAGTGTCTCCATGCAGAATTTCGAGTCAGTACCCCAGGCCCGGAGAGGTGTTACCGAGGTCCTGTAACCATTAAATTTTTTGCACTTTCTTTGTGCCTTCAGAAAAGGTGAGACGGACATAGTTTTTCCTCCATCAGAGTCACCTACCTATGTGTTGGAATCACCGCCATTGCTTCCCACTGCATATGCTCATTGTATGGTGATGGATTCAGTGGGACTATCCACTGTACTGAAGACTGAATCTGTAAGGGGAGGAACAGTTATCCACTGAATCTTCCTCCATGTTTACACTGCAGTTTCCCCCCATCGTGGGGGTAACTGCAGCGCCTGGCCCACCTGGCTCGCACACCTCGTGCCAGGTGAAATATAGGTCTCCAGACAATGGGGCACTAGCTCTAACAGTCACCATGACACTACTTGGCGCTCGGTGGAGGAAGTATTTCAAATTCCCACACAACCATAACTATGAACACTTCACTACACGTATGACACTGTCTAAGAGCACCAAAAAATCATGAATTCCTTATATATGGCACTAGTGATTTATGTATAATGAAAGAGGATACCGGAGTACGGGCACCACACGAGGTCACAGTATGTACTGTCTCGCACAGTTAGTTTAGTTTAGTTTAGTCCTTTATTTACCACCCTGGCTAACTGCACAGGCGTGGGCAAACTGTGGTACATTTGATGCATGGTTATAACATATAATGGTATTACATTTCAATTTTAGGCTATACCATTATTATGATAAGTACAATATCAATTAATGAAAGGAACAATTACACAATCGTTTATCTACTCATCTGCCACGCCAGCGTACAGCTTGGGCGTGGAAAGGCATTGCTACATTTGATATGCAGTCATGTGATGCTACATTCCAAATTTAGGATATAATATATCTTCTAAAACATCAGAGGATATGAAATAGTTGCATAGTTCTCCATACCTCATGCTAGGTGGTCTGAAAGGCTGTAACACATGGCACTCTGAGATGTAATGTACAAGCGTTCGCTTATATTCTTCATTACACAGTTTAGACTTAGTTTCTTCGACATTACAAACTGTAATGAGCTGCCAATACAATCTATATCACACTGTCTTGTTCTTGTTTTATATAAACCATAGGTGAATGAATCTTGCGTAAACCGGTCATAGTGCTTTATGCTACAGCTTTCAGGGCGTTGAGAATTAATTAACTCAGTCAAGTCCTCTTTAAAGGAAGCTTTAATATTGTATAAAATCCTGGAAATGGGTACCCCAAGATCTATATCCACACTTTGCTTGTCACATGCTGACTTTGCCAGGCGATCAGCATGATTATGCCAGGGGATTCCAATATGCGATGGAATCCACACAAAACGTATATCATGGCCTCGTTCTTTTGCACGATACACGTTTATCCTGATGTCATTTGCAATATTAACTGCACCTTTGTCTACAGTGTTCAGAGCCTGGAGAGCACTCTGTGAATCACAGAATATTACCCCCGAGCCTTGATTCAATAGAAATTCGGTGGCCATGAGTATTCCTGCCAACTCAGTTTGCATAGTGCTAGCCCAGTCATGAACCCTCCTACAATCCTGGTGCTTCAAGATATTGTTTTTATATACAACAAAAGCACATCCTGCTCTACTCCCAGACTGCAAGGACCCGTCAGTGTAGCATTCATATGCATTGGATAGAGTTTCAAGATGCTCATTTATAATTGCAAGTGCATATTGCTTAAGTATAGCAAGGGGGACACTGTCTTTTTGGGGGGCAGCCGTATAATATACACTTATGTCCGACATTTTCCACGGTGGTACAGAACGACCATGTAGGGTCTTAGTTATGGGTATGTTCAGCTGAGATAAGTGTTTACATGTTACTTGTATCCATGGATTTGAGTAAGAATCGGTGTTGTCATGCAAAGGTAGCTCCTCTGTTCTGTGTTTTAGTTGTCTTTGGAACTCTGTACAATGGAGGGGTTCTCTAATTGATTTGACACCAAATGTGGTATTTATATATAATATTCTTTCGTAAACAGAGGGTAAGTTTAGTTCGGTTCTCATATTCACAATTCTTGTTGTTCTAGGGGCACCAAGAATGATCCTCAAATCTTCTCTGATTCCTTGTACAACACTAGGTGCAATGCATGATAATCTATGACTGACCGTATGTATGACAAGTAAAAGAGTCTTGCAATATTGACATTGATACCATGGTCTTTGCCAACAAGTGTCGTAAGTGGCTTCAGCCGCTTCCACAGCCATTTCTTCAGGTTTCTGATGAACTCTGCATCATTGACAATCACCCCAAGGTATTTGTATTGATGGCAGAGATCTAGCTCAGTGTCATTTATATGAAACCTTGGCAGAGGGATTGTCTTTGGATTAAGAGCCTTGTTTTTTTCAGGCGAGATTATCAAGCCACACTCAATAGCCCTTGCTGAGAGTATCTAGAATCTCTTGCATTCTTTCCTCGGATGAGGATTTAATGCAAATATCATCGGCATAGCAAATAATGGAGTCGTTGCCCTCAAGTGGTATATCGCCTAGTAATCTATGCATTAAGATGTTAAATAGCATGGGGCTAAGTACACCTCCCTGAGGTGTGCCGAGTTCAAATACTTTTGTATGAGTACTCTTAATGCCCCTGTAGAGTACCTGTAGATACATGTGAATCCATGTTAACAGTTTTCCCTGAATACCAAAAGTAGCTAGTTGCTCAAGAATGATTTCTCTGTTTGCAATATCAAAGGCAGATTTAAGATCAAGAAATACGTTTTGCATGTCTGTTTTTGTGTTTGTTAAGTATTCTGCAAAACAGTGCTGACTGCTACTCCCTGGGAGAAATCCATACAGTCTGGGGGATGACTTAGCATTTATGCGATACATAAGCCTGTTCAGTATTATCCTCTCAAGTACTTTGCACAGACAGGAGGTCAAGGAAATGGGCCTGTATTCATCAGTATTAGGTTTAGGTATGGGAATGATTAAGCTTTTAGTCCAGGAGCTTGGGATGATTCCTTGTGATAGGCTGAGTCTATACAGGTGCAAAAGTGGGTTGCCTGGTACCTGAGCAATGTGGCGAAGGACGCTGTAAGTATTGCCATTTTCGCCAGGGGCGGTTGCCTTACCTTTCAGAAGGGCATTACTTAGTTGCCACTCAGTTATTTCGGCAAAGTCGGAGGGGTCAATAGCAGCACAGGCTACTACTATATTAAGTTCCTATCTATTTTCGACTTGTCTAGTTGATCTTTTATCCCTTGTGGGAGTGAGTTTAACTGAGAATTCCCGGCCCACTGCTCTAGCAGCATATTAGCCTGCTCTTGTGGACTGTGGAACTGCGGTGTTGTGAGAGTTTTACCTGTCAGCCTATTAATTTTTCTCCACATGTCAACCACAGAGGTTTGACTATTGATACCTTGCAGAAATTGTTCCCAGTGTTTACTACGAATCTAAGTTTTTAATTCCCTGAATTCCTTGTTGGCTTTAAGAAACTGCAGAAGATTATCTGTCGTCTTACTATCTTTATAACAATTAGCAAGCTCCTGGACCCGTTTATGTTCCTTGGCCAGAATAGGGTCATCGATCCACCCCGGTGCATGGGAGGCCTGGGGCCTCTTTTTCTTCGAGAGTTTTCGTGAACAGACCCATGTGTTATAGTAGTCAGTGACAACTTTGATTAACTCCTGAGAAAAATTTTCAACAGTTGTTATTTCATAGGTGTTATACCAGTCATAGACCCATGCCTTGTAGTGATGCTCCAGGCCTGGTGGGATAATTATTCTGAGCCTAGGTGATTTAGGGGCTGAGTCGCTGTCTACAGTATAGTCTGTTTGGATTGCAAAGTGGTCACTAACTAACTCTCGTACCAGTGAAGTACAGACATTACCATGAACTAAATTTTTTGCCAAATACGTAATCTAACCTGCCACCTCCCAAATGAGTCTCTGCTTCTGTGTCATATACTGTCAGTGATCTACTATTGATGAAATGCTTGAATTCTTCCCCATTACTATTACGCTGGTTGTCTCCAAAGTGTGGATGCCTTGCATTGAAGTCACCCATGCATAACGTGCCTTGGTTATGAAAATTGGGGAGAGAACTAGCCAGAGTATCTGGCATATACATTATACAGTGAAAAATACCCAGAGGCAGTCTGGATTTGTAGATGATGAAATTCAACATCAGTGTTCTCGGATTTTTTAACTAATTTATGTGGCAGTGTTACCTTCACATATGTCAACAATCCAGTCATGGCTGTATTCACATATGAATAATATCCCTTAAGTGCAGGTGCTATTTTCATCTTAGCAGCGGCAGCAAAAGGTTCTTGCACGCATATAACATCAATATTATATTTAAGGATGTAAAATTCTAGATCATTAGCCTAGGCTTAATGCTACGCATATTCCATGATATGAATTTGATTGTGCGTTTATCCATATGTGAATAGTGTTTTAGTAGGCAACCTGTACTTCATGCTGTTATATCCTCTAATATTACGAATTATAGATTACATTACATTACAGATGGTAGTCGTGGACTGAAAATTACTTTTAACCATTTTAAACATTTGGTCTTAGCTTTGTTCCACTTCTCAGCACAGTCCCTTCCGTTTTTGTGTCAGATGCACCTGAGGGGCTGGTTGCGTCACTGGACTCGACGTCACAGGGATCCTGATTTTGTTCGTAGCTGCTGTCAGCGCTGACACGCCCACTCTGGTTATCAACACTGGCGGTCTGACATCGATTCTCCTTGCTCGTTCTTTTATCACTAATGGTGGCACTAGTATCACGACAGTGACAGTCACTTTTTATTTTTTCCATTTCCTGCCTCAGCGACGTTATTTAATTAAGTTATTGTTTTGGGCTTTCAGAGCTTTCATTTCCTTTAGAAGTTCAAGCACATTTACGTCGCCTTGGTCAGCTGGCGTGACGTCACTTCTGTCACATGGTTTTGCGGGGGATTCCCCCGCCAGGCCTGCGGTCATCCCTGCCTGAGGGTGAGGGACGGTTGCCTCGGCTGTCGCCTGGGGAGGGAGGGGGGGCGTTGTTTTCATTTCAGAGAGTATGCCAGCTTTGCGGCCTGAGATACCCTCTGTGAGGATCAGCATAATCTTGTCCACCTTCTCCTCCAGCTGCCAAACCTTTTCGCGTAGTTCGGTGGCCTCTTCACCCCCACTTGCTGGCAGCCGCGGGTGACGTCACACAGAGCACGGTCGGGCGCATTCCCGGCACGCTGGTCGCGGGTTGGGTTGGGAGGGCCGCGCTGATCACTCGCGGTCGGTGCTGGTACCACAGGGGGTGGAGGGTGAGGGGACAGGGCAGGGAGGGCCGTGCACCCCCAGTGCCAGGCAATCACACCTGTCATCCCACATCTGAAGCATGATGGGACAAAGACTGGTGCATCTGCAGTACTCTCTCCTTCTGCAGCACTGCGAGGGCACTCCTTGGCAGTATATTGGTCGCCACATGCTGCACAGCGTGCCTTGCCCTTGCAATACTTAGCTACATGGCCACTTCCCATGCAGTTATAGCAGATCACAGGGGATGCCCTCCACGGCCGCACGTGGCTGGCGGGCATGTATTTTCTGAAGAAGTGGTATGTACTTGGAGGTGGTTGCTCTCCTTTCCATATAATGCGGATGCGGTTTAGTGGTTGCCCATCCTTGTGCACTCTTATGGCCTTGTGAACTCCGTCGAGTGCACACACATTTTCAAGATCGAGATCCTTGTTGTAGTGTGTCACAAGGTATTCATCATATTTTTCTCGTTTTTGTGGTTCATCACATAGTTTGAAGGTAATACCTACAATTGATCCTTTAATAAGTTCGTCAATGTATTTCTGCTGCGAGCGAGCGACATACACATACGGTGAGGAGAGAGTGTCTCCTCGCACAAGGTCGAGGGGGGTGCCCCCCAGGGCCGGAGGGTCGTTGCCGAGGTCCTGCAGCCATTTAATTTTTTTCGATTTCGTTGTGCCTTCAAGGAAGGCGAGGCGGACGTAATTCTTCTTTGGTGCCAGTAGTGTCTTACTGGCATTGTCAGGCTTTCTTTTTTTCTTTGCATTCGATCCTTTAATAAGTTCGTCAAATGTATTTCTGCTGCGAGCGAGCGACATACACATACGGTGAGGAGAGAGTGTCTAATCGCACAAGGTCTAGGGGGGTGCCCCCCAGGGCCGGAGGGTCGTTGCCGAGGTCCTGCAGCCATTTAATTTTTTTCGATTTCGTTGTGCCTTCAGGGAAGGCGAGGCGGACGTAATTCTTCTGTGGTGCCAGTGGTGTCTTACTGGCATTGTCAGGCTTTCTTTTTTTCTTTGCTTTCGACTTCACTAATGTGAAGCCATCACTTACTCCTTCAACGTCGTCCATCAGGGCGATAGGATCACCTTCAGTGCATGCCTGTGGCATGGTAATGCATTCAGTAGGACTATCCACTGAACTACAGGATGAAGCACATTCTTCAGCTGCGGGAGGGGTAGGACAGTTATCCACCGCGTCCTCCCCCTCAGTGTTTACATTGCGGTTTCCCCTAATCGTGGGGGTGACCGCAGCGCCTTGCCCACCCGGCTAGCCCACCTCGTGACAGGTGATATATAGTGCTCGGGACAACGGGGCACTCAGCTCTAACGGTTACCACAGCAGTACTTGGCATTTGGTAGAGGAATTATTTCAAATTCTCGTACAAGCATAACTATCATTATATCACCATTGTCATGTCACTGACTTGCGGATTATATGAGCACCAAATGTTCATAAACTCCTTGTATATGACGCAAGAGGTTCGTGTGTAAGGGACGAGGGCACCGGAGCTCGGGCACCACACGACCTCTCCGTATGAGGTCACGGTGGTCTCGCACAGATGTGCTAAACCTGGCGTTCATAATCCCTAGAATCACAACTTTTGTCGTAACACTTGCTAACTTGATTCTCTCCTGCACAGCGCCAAATGTAGCTACACCTGGTCAGAACTCGTGTCTACATTCAGGATGCTAGCGTACAACAACCCCTCCACAGTCAACTGCCATTTTACATTACTTATAGAAGGCATAGCCGGGAAGAGATATGCGTAAATTGTTTTTATCTCATTGATTCCTATATCATACTGATAAGATTAATTATACACTTCACTTTTCTCTAATTCTGTCTTTGCACCGTTGATATTCCATGACAACACTATCATAGTTTGCATTTGTGATCAGCTTAAAAGAAAACAGAGCATTGCAATTGTCAATTACTGCCATCACTGCAGAACAACTTTCTTTCCGTTATATCAAGTGTAATGACGCAACCTACGTTTTTTCGGCCCATCTCTCTTGTTCTCCTCAGCATCCCTTAAGCGTTTCCACTCATTGCGCATGTGTGGGTGAATATCCTTCTTAACGCGTTCGTACGTCTGGTTTTTCTCCAGCTTTTTCGCTTTGCTGAGCTAGCTTAAATTCCACAACCAGAATGGGTCGTTTCCTGGCGCTGTTTACATTGCGGCGACTCAATTGGCGGTGTCCTCGAATCCTCACCTCCTCCCCAGTCATGCTCCATACCTACCCCATCTTGATCTCGTCTGCAGTCGCGCCTGGGAGATCCTCTCCCTCGTCCGGAACTACGATCTTGGCCTCTCGCTCGCACCTGTCCACCGCCACTAGG
>NC_051423.1:16535741-16538241 GCF_015228065.2 Penaeus monodon | reverse complement strand
AAAGTCTCACACTCACACCTTGACTTTGGATTCGTCTAGACTTCCTCTTAGTCCTCGTCCAGGCCTAACTCGGCGGCGTCCTCATCCACACGTCCTCACAGATCTCTCCAGGTCCTTCTTGGTGGCATGCTTGTCCTCGTCCTCATAATCTTCATCTGGACCATGGGCGTCAGGGCAGGGCGTCCTCTTCGGCATCTGAGGGTGGCTGATACCTGCGCTAACGAGCTCCTGGAGTTGACTGGATCTGCGGGCGTCCGCCAGGCGTCGCCCATCCACAGCATCCTGAGGCGACTGGTACCTGCGCTGGCAAGTTCCTGGTGCTTCGCTGGATTTACGGGAGTCCGGCAGGCAGCGCCCGTCCACTACATCTTGGGATGGGTTAACACCTGCTCTGATGAATACCCTGCTTTGCAGGCCTATAGCGATCTTCCGATGACATCCTTTCCACAGCATCCTAAGGTGACCGGTTCTGCAGCAGGGTCCTCCTTCGGTGCCGTGTCGGTCCGACTTCAATATATATAGTCAGGGAATCAGATCATACACGTAAGGGCCAGATAGCAAGAGAAAAAGAAAGGCAACAGAGAAGAGGGGGTGTTAAATACCACTAGCTGGTTATTTATAAAAATTTGTGGTTTTTAATGTTGGTTTTTAATTTATTTTCTTTTTTTTTTCATTTTGTGTTTTATTTCACAAAGATAAGAAAAAAAAAATGGAGAAGGAGACGTCAGTAGCGATCCACATGGACCTAGCTTGAACTACCAACCGTCTCTGATAGATATGAGAGTAGATAGGGGAACGACAACGGCAGTCCGCAAGGATTTACTTGAGAAGAAATAAATGTAATTTGTACATCATATATGAGTCACTCGTCATGACTGACAAAATTGCGGGCTAAAGAGATACATCAAAAATCTTCATGCCAGCACTAAGACAGCAACCAACCCTTATTTGTGAAAAGGTATCAGTGTCTTTTGTCTTGCATGGATGAGTAAGGTGAGTGTGTGTCTGTATGCGTGTGTGAGTGACAACTAGCGTGAATGAGAGGGAAAGCGAGAGTGACCTCACACAGAGAATGAATCACAAACACAAATATGAACATTCACTATAACAAAACTGAAGTAAATTAACAATGCTAGCTATATAAAATTATTTCAACTACCACATTGAATTCAACATGTAATGATATGCGACAGAATGTACGCATGAATGAATGTTGACATGAAAAAGTATTCGCAAGCTATTTAACAAGCAATTCTTCTCGGGGTCAGCAATCTGAACTGCCAAGGTACATGTCTAGCTATGCGTGTTAGACTTCATTGATGGGGAGATCCTATACCCAAAATACCATACATTGACTGAAGCGTCTCGAGCTAGGAAAATGTATAAATAAACTGCTCTTTTCTGCGTATCTGTGATGGGCGCTCGCGACATTCCTTACGGATATTTGCGAATCACTTGATTGCTTGGGAATTACCCAAAACATGCTAGCAAATCCAAGAGGGTAAGAAGGGTGTGATTAATAAGCAAATAATGATTCTAGCTTAAACCCTAGTCCTACATTATTTAACAGGTGTAACCACGGGTCACACCGACTCAAAGTTGCTGATCGAATGAATAACTTTGGTTTACCTGTTCCTACATTTCAAACGTCGGAGCGCAGATCTATTACGCGTTCACGCAACCCCGGGGAAATTGCGTTACACGCTCCGTTCTAGCACCGATAGAACGTGTCACCACTGAGCATTTGTAACTGCTATGGTTAATCCTCTAGGTTTGAATGGAAAAAGGAAAAGGTCAGGTCAGGTCAAGACCACAACCGACCGACCGCAAGTGAAAGAGAAAGCACAGTCAGGTCTGGGCGAGGGGAGGAATGAGATAAAATGAAATCATATTTGTGATAAGATAAAATCACGAACGCGTTAAATTCGTTGCAGATGAAACAACACAAATCTCTAAAAATGAGAGAAATGAATTGACTACTTAACTAAAAAACGATATTCATGTTTATGTGTATGTTCACACGGAAATGCGATCTGAGGTCAACAGAATAGTGTGAGAACTTGCCATTTGCTGTCATTTAGCACTTTTCATTTAGCGAAGAAGGAAGGGAAAAGAAATAAGAAAAGGGGGCTCAAACGTGTACTCACGAGTTTTTTTCTTTGACATGTCTTGTAGCGGTCGAGCAGATTTTCTTCTTTGGAGATGAAGTTCGTGCTGCGAGCCAGAAGGATACAGCGCCCCTCGCTGCCGCCAGATATAATGGGTATAGAACCCTATTATAATGGCTTGCAGGGGTAGTGATACTGGTATACAGCTTCACTCTTTATTTCTAAGAGTTGACACAACACACCAGTTTGGAACACATGAGACAATGTCAAAAGGGTAATAGCATTATGCCGGGTCGCGGGTCAGGTCAGCTAGCTCGGAGGGGGAGGGCGAAGCCGACCTTAACGCGTCAGGTGCTGGTCACAAACTCCCAGAGGCCTTAAGATAAGTCCGA
>NC_051423.1:16498241-16523241 GCF_015228065.2 Penaeus monodon | reverse complement strand
GACAATCATGAGCTTCCATGATTTTTTCTTAGCAATTTAGAGCGGTGGTTTGCCATTGCCTTCCGCCCGGTGTTTTTATCGAGTCACCATCTCTATTTACCCGGCACTGACTTGAGCTGGCTTGGCCATCCAGTGGCTAGGCAGGCAATCGAGGTGAAGTTCCTTGCCCAAGGGAAACAACGCGGCGGTCGGTGACTCGAACCCTCGAACTCAGATTGCCGTCGTGACAGTCTTGAGTCCGACGCTCTAACCATTTGGCCACCGCGGCCCCATCAGCCCAAGTCAGTGCCGGGTAAATAGAGATGGTGACTCGGAAAAAAAAAAAAAAAAAAAAAAAAAAAAAAAAAAAAAAAAAAAAAAACACCGGGCTGAAGGCAATGGCAAACCACCGCTCTAAATTGCCAAGAAAATCATGGAAGCCCATGATCGTCAAGGCCGCGGTGGCCGAATGGTTAGAGCGTCGGACTCAAGACTGTCACGACGGCAATCTGAGTTCGAGGGTTCGAGTCACCAACCGCCTCGTTGTTTCCCTTGGGCAAGGAACTTCACCTCGATTGCCTGCCTAGCCACTGGGTGGCCAAGCCAGCTCAAGTCAGTGCTGGTCCCAAGCCCGGATAAAATAAGAGAGAATGATTACCTAAAAAGGTAACACCGGCACTCTCCGTGGAAAGGAACTGGGGACCCTACCACGTACTCACTCCAATAGCATCACAACGTGAAAACTGCAATTGAGTATCATGCTGTGACCACGGCGGCTCAGACATGAACCTACCGTTAAATGATGATGATTGTTATTATTATTATTATTGTTATTATTATTATTATTATTATTATTATTATTATTATTATTATTATTATTATTATTATTGTTATTATTATTATTATTACTATTATTATTATTATTATTTTGTCTGTTTTCGTTTTATTCGTTATTTGTACATGATGATCTGCATTTGGCATTGCGTTTGAGTATGTGTGTGTGTGTGTGTGTGTGTGTGTGTGTGTGTGTGTGTGTGTGTGTGTGTGTGTGTGTGTGTGTGTGTGTGTGTGTGTGTGTGTTTGTGTGCTGTGTGTGTTTTTGTGTGTGTGTGTTTGTGTGTGTGTTTGTGTGTGTGTGTGTTTGTGTGCTGCGGTGTGTGTGTGTGTTTGTGTGCTGCGGTGTGTGTGTGTGTGTGTGTGTGGAAGTGTGTGTGTGTTTGTGTTTGTGTGTGTGTGTGTGTTTGTGTGTGTGTACATATATTCATGTCTGTGTGTATATATATGTATATATATGTATATATATATATATATATATATATATATATATATATATATATATATATAAATACATCCGCATATACACATACACATCATGTGGATATCCAATGATTTCGAAATATTCTAGGCATGGGTAGATAGAAGATACATAGATAAGTAGATAGACAGACACATATGTGTAGGTAGACATATAGATAGACAGACACATATGTGTAGGTAGACATATAGATAGACAGACTTATAGACAGATTAAGAGAGAAAAAGAGAGAATCAGAGATACAGGCAACAAGGAAATTGACAAGAAATTATTAAAGAGTGCATTAAACTGAACGTCAAAGACGAACACAAAGCATTAACACAAACGCAAGAGAATAACGAAAAGGAAAACCTTTGTGTAGAGGAAAACACTTTTTTTTATTAATACTCAAAGAGAAAGATTGATACTACGCCTCGAATCCGCAATAAGACTGGTTGAAAGTGAAAAAGCTTGGTCTTATTCTTGCTAAAGGGAAATCGTGAATTGAACATAAAGCATAGATTTGGAACATTTCACCTGTAACGTTACCTCTAAGGATAAACATGCATGCAATAGGTACTCACCTGTACCTTAAATACACAAAATTACATACATAAAGGAACACTACTTACATATAACCATATAAGACCACGGAAAAAGGTAAGTGATATGCATACTGTGTGTATATATATATTTGTATGTATGTATGCATGTATGTATGTATATACATTATGTACGTATATCACAGACATACAAACACACTACACATACAGAATGTGTGTCCGTGCGCGCGCGCGTGTGTATATACGTGGGTGTATGTGTGTATGTGTATTTGTAGGTGTATGTCTATATATGTATGTACGCACTTAATAATTGTATATATGTACATACATATACCTGTTTGCGGGTGTATAGAGAAAAGAAAAGAGAGCCGGATAAATCAAGAATTCTTTAATTTAGAAATATGAGGGATTCATTTTGTGGTTTAAGTAAAACTCTATCCAAAAGACGCTATGCGACACTAACCGCATCAGTGTACTCACAAACACACACACACACACTACACACTCGCGCGCGCGCGCATTATAAACACACACACACACACACACACACACACACACACACACACACACACACACACACACACACACACACACACACACACACACACACACACACATACACACACACACTGCAAACACACACTACACACACACACACACACTACACACTTTCACGCACACACACACACACCTATACACATACTACACACACACACACAGAAAGAATACAGAAATAGAGAATCAGAGATACAGGCAACAAGGAAATTGACAAGAAATTATTAAAGAGTGCATTAAACTGAACGTCAAAGACGAACACAAAGCATTAACACAAACGCAAGAGAATAACGAAAAGGAAAACCTTTGTGTAGAGGAAAACACTTTTTTTATTAATACTCAAAGAGAAAGATTGATACTACGCCTCGAATCCGCAATAAGACTGGTTGAAAGTGAAAAAGCTTTGTCTTATTCTTGCTAAAGGAAAATCGTGAATTGAATATAGAGCATACATTTGGAACATTTCACCTGTAATTTTACCTCTAAGGCTAAAAACGCATTTAATATTACCTATAACTTAAATACACAAGATTACATACATAAAGGAACATCACTTACATATAACCATATACAAACCGCGGAAAAAGGTAAGTGATATGCATACTGTGAGTGTATATATAAATGTATGTATGTATGTATGCATGTATGTATGTACATAATGTATGTATATCACAGACATACAAACGTGTGTGTCTGTGCGCGCGCTCGTGTGTATATACGTGGATGTATGTGTGTGTTTTGGTAGGTGTATATATGTATGTACTACGTAATAATTTGTAGATATGTACATACATATAACTGTTTGCGTGTGTATAGAGAAAGGAAGAGAGAGAGAGAGCCGGATATATCAAGAATTCTCTCATTAAAACTGTTTCCAAAAGACGATATGCGACACTAACCGTGAGATAACATGAGATATAAGAGTGTGTAGACACAAACACACACACACACACACACTACACACCACACAGACAGACACACACACACACACACACACTATACACACTACACACTACACATACACCACACACACACACACTGCAAACACAACACACACACCACACCACGCACACCACACACACACACACACACACACACACACACACACACACTTATATATACCAACATTTATCTATTCATGTATGTGTGTGTAGAGTTTGTGTGTCTGTATAGTGTTTGTGTGTGTATTTGTGTGTGTGGTGCATACGCAACTCTCTCAGTGGCAAGAATACTAAATTCTATGCCGAATTAGATGTTGAAAATGAAATAGGATGTTAGTTTTATCATTAATTAGGATTTCTTTATTTATCGTTTGTATAGCGACAAGTACTTAGCGCTGTTAACACCAATTAGTACTAAAATCATAACACTAATGCTAGATATATTTGAAAGTTAATGACTACACGTGTTTTTTTCACCAATATAGCCGCAAGCTTAGTGCTTCGCAAATGATTAGAGTTTCTTTTTAGGTTAAGGGTTATCTTTATTCGTAAGTAGTCTAATGGCAAGTACTAGTTTGGAAGGACATCTCATGTTACTGCCTGAGGATATTCCTGCCGTGCAGGTTACATGAAAATGTACTTAATAGACCAGACTGTGTATTCTGCTGAGGAGTTTAGATATAGTACTTGTCTGCCTAATCTGATATAAAAGTTTTCTTATGATAGCAAAATACTTGTTTCCGTTTAATTTGCCTTTGAAAATACATACACTCGAAGAAAATGAGAACTTCATGATTCACAGACAGGTCTAGAATAAAATGTGTGGTTTAGAATAGATTTTGACTTCCAGATGTTTGGTGATAACGAGCGAAACGAGAAAAATGTTATTACAACTCAACATTTTAACAAACAATCAAGTGATTAATATGGCAGTGTTTTGGCATACTTTCTATAGATACAGAAGAACCATGATGGACAATATCTTTACTTTTTGAGCGTACAGTAACACATTACAATTACAGCTTTTGTTTGATTAATAACATGAAACGTTATTACTTCAGTTTAAAGACAAAGGAATATAGTCAGTCACACAGCCTATATTCCATAGATATCAAAATCCGAAATAAAATGATATGGTTATTCTAATAAGGACAGTGAAATGTAGGTAACGAGTAACAAAATACAAATTTCAAGAGGAACTATTTCAACTTTTCTCTTGTATGTTTTACGAGAAACATAAGATGTAGGTATATGATTTCACACTCCAAGACACCAGTGTAGTTTATATAAATAAATAAATATATATTTTTATCTTTCTTTCTTTTTCTTTCTTTCTTTCTTTCTTTTTCTTTTGTCTTTCTTTCTTTCTTTCTTTCTTTATTTCTTTCTTTCTTTCTTTCTTTCTTTCAAATGCCTTGTCCTACAAGGACGTTGGCGATCATGGATTTCCATGATTTTCTTGGCAATTAGAGCGGTAGTTTGCGTGCCTTCCGCCCGGTGTTTTTATCGAGTCACAATCTCAATTTACCGTTATGGGACCGGCACTGACTTGGCTGCTTGCCCACCAGTTGTAGGTAGGCAATCGAGGTGAAGTAATATACTTTAATGTTCTTACGATTAGTCTAACTAGTACAGGTTTTATGAATGTATTTGTGATTTGGTGTCTAACTATAAATAGGTTGATAGTTGATTGCTGTCGTAGTTTTGGAATGTTCAGTGTCGGATTTGGATTCTGATAATGTATTTGTATGTTTAGGAGTTGACTATAAGTGTGTGTGTGTTTGCGCCCGCGCGCGTGTTGTGGTGTGTGATTGATCTGCATGACGAGAATAGTTTTCATTAGTCTTCGAGTGCAGAATGTAATTTAATTATATACAATCTTCAAAAGGGGATTTGAATACATAATTGACCCTTTGAATAATCCAATAATTAATTCAGGCCAACTAGCGCCTTACCGAGTGTTCTTGGGTAAGTTCTTCAGATTTTTCACATAGATTTCTGAATATTGTCTCAACAGGAGTCTGGAGAATTATCCAAAAGTGTATATACGCTGAAAAATACAGTATATACAAACGTATATGTGTGGAGGTAAGTGGAGAGAGAAAGGAGGGGGGGGGGGGAATTATGAAATAAATTTCCTAAAGACATTCATTCTGTTCATTCTGAAACTATTTCAATTAATAACATAAAAAAATAATAAAACATGAGCAAACGTATTAAATATCAGCTGATTCGAAAGACAAAATAAGAGATAATGAGGGAACAAAACGGGAGATACAGAGAGAGAGAGAGTGAAAAAATATATATTGTTGTAAAGAACGATAGAGAGAATTGTGGTGAAACTACAAAGTCCAGAATTACCTTTTTCTATTTCTGAGCCCGAAATGAGATACAGACAGGGTGATGTAATCAAACCGGCATTTGGAGTACGGGGGAAGTACGAAGGAAATAAGGTGACTCCATTTTCTCTATGCTTATTGCTTTACCGGAAGGGCTGACATTGAAAGTAGATTGCAGTTGGAAGGCTAAGCTGTCCCGGAGCTTAAGTCTCTGGCTCTATTTATGGTCTTTCTCTTTTTCCCATCCTTCTTCCTGTCCGATTTCTCAGGATTATGTGTGTGTTTTAGTCCGTAGTAATCTTGTATGTAAATGTGGTGAGGTAATAAGCATTTTTCGTATATGTGCATAGATAGATAGATAAATACATAGATGGGTAGATAGATAGACAGATAGATATATTTTTATATAAAGTGATATTTATACACATATACAAACATATATATATATATATATATATATATATATATATATATATATATATATATATATAACGTCCTATGTCTACGACCTATATATACTTCCTATGTCTGTTATATATATATATATATATATATATATATATTATATATATATATATATATATATATATATATATATATATATATATATAATATATATATGAGAGAGAGAGAGAGAGAAAGAGAGAGAGAGAGAGAGGCAGTGAGAAAGAGAAGGAGAAAACGAAAGAGAAAAGAGACAGAGCGAGAGAAAGAGAGAGAGAGAGAGAGAGAGAGAGAGAGAGAGAGAGAGAGAGAGAGAGAGAGAGAGAGAAGAGAGACACGAAAAGAAAAAAAGACAGAAACAGCGCAACGCACAGACTCCCATCTACCAGAAATCCCAGCGAGCTTGAAACACTGAATGGGAAACTGACCTCAAAGCGTGACGAAGCGTCCCACTGCTTTTATGCAGCGCCTCCTTCCCTCGAGGTTTCCGAAAGCTAGAGACCGACGGTTTAATAAGCCGCGGCTCCCCATTGCATTGCATCGCGGAGACATTGGACGTATATATAGCTCGTAGACATAGAACATATATATAACCCACAGACATAGGAAGTATATATAGCTCGAAACTTAGGACGTGTAGCTCGTAGACATAGGACGTATATATATCTCATAGACATAGGACGTATATATAGCTCGTAGACATAGGACATATGTATAACCCATAGGAAGTATATATAGGTCGTAGATATAGGACGTCATATAGCTCATAGACATAAGACGTATATATAGCTCACAGACATAGGAAGTATATGAAGCTCATAGACATAAGACGTATATATAGTTCATAGACATAAGAAACATAAGATGAGCGCAGTGCAAGTTTATAAGCTGTTAGCACACGGATATTGATTTTGGAGGGCTTGTACACTATAGAGGTCTGCGGTTTTTGTTTACGTGTTTTTGTGCGTTACTACTGTCATTTCTATCGTTATTGTTGGGTTACTTAGGTTGTTATTGATGTATTTTTATTATCATTGATGTTATTATTGTACTTGTTGGTTTTATTATGATTACGCTGACGATCAGGATAATCATCAACATCATCACTGTTGTTATTAATAGTAGTATAGTAATAGTTGTAGCATCATCAACATCATCACTGTTGTTATTAATAGTAGTAGTAGTAATAGTTGTAGCATCATCAACATCATCACTGTTGTTATTAATAGTAGTAGTAGTAATAGTTGTAGCATCATCATAGATCATCATCAGTGTTATTATCAGTACTAATATGATTTTCGTTATTGATATCATATTAATTTCATCATATAATTTAACATTATTATTACATTATTGTTATAAAAATAACAATCGTAACTATAAATATGTTAAGAACATTACCAATATTAAGAAATAATAACAATAAAATAAATAAATAGATAGATAAAATCCAGATTTTGAGGAATTTCTGTCTCTGTAAGGCGTGACCAAGAAATTACTGAAGAAATTGTAAAATCTAAGGAATTTGAGGGAAACCAGGTCTACGATGGCTAATATCTAATAATACGTTGTTTGGGAGGACAAAACGTGATGGAGTTGGTCACAATTGCAATGTAGCAGTATTGGTGGCTTGTTTTCCTTCCATGATTTTACTTCTTATACATAATCTCATTACCTGTAATATATTTCATTAATGCAAAAATGAATAAATAAATAAAATAAAATAAATAAATTTGTCATGTCAGAATATCTTTTTTTCTGAACACTATGCATTTACTTTTCATTATACATTTTATTTCATGTATCTGTATATGACGGTGCCCTACATATAGCAGGCAGATATACAGGCTAACGGACGGACAGACAGAATTTCAGACATAAATCGTGTACATATTTCATACCGATATTTGAATTCCAACTCTAATAATTTGCAGAAGAGCAATGCATATATGACATATACATAACCCTGCATTATTGAATTCCAAATTCCTTTCCCTTCCCTTATGCAACATGCAGGCT
Organism: Penaeus monodon; assembly: GCF_015228065.2. Classification (NCBI taxonomy): domain Eukaryota; kingdom Metazoa; phylum Arthropoda; class Malacostraca; order Decapoda; family Penaeidae; genus Penaeus; species Penaeus monodon. The sequence continues at coordinate 16,515,107 of NC_051423.1, read as the reverse complement.
TGAGATGGTATATTTCTCTATCTGACTACTATACCTTAGCGTATCTTCGCGAACGAAAAGATGGAAAAGATATTGAAGTATTGAAGAAGCAATATTTGAGAAGGGGAAGAGTGATAGCAGAAGGGAGAAAAGAGAAGGAACCGACTTCACTCCTTTAGACAGACTGGGATTTGATCAACATCGTCTTTATAACACCAACTACTGTCTTTCCTGTACAAGCCGCACAACAGCGGCAACCTTTTTAAAACCTAATTCTTTCACAATTCATCACACTAATTTGACATTCAAAGTTCATCATTTTAATCTATCTCATTATATAAACATTTTCAATCTAATAAAAAGCAGAATGGATTTAATATATGTGTATTATCACACAACAACCAAACAACCCCCCTCTTGATACCCACTGAACCCACTACGTTTCCCTTATTAAACTTATATCTTATATATATATATATATATATATATATATATATATATATATATATATATATATATATATAAACACACACACATATTTATATTATTAAAGTAAAGTAAAATCATTAATTAGTAAAAGGGCTAAAGCAAATTATTGACTAGCGGAACTAGGCAGTTCCTGCAGTAGCGTTGGCCTCTCCCCCCCCTGATAAAGTTTTTCACCCAGGTGGGTCTGCCTACCGTAGTACAGTTCGATTAAGGGTCAAATTTCACGTCCAGACTGTATGACCAAGTTACGAAGTTCTTGGGTATACAGCAGGGCAGATCCAGCGTATATCATCCTCAGAGTCAAGGGGTAATTGAAAGGTTTCGCTATACTCTAAAGACAATGATTAAAGCTTTTCGTTTAGAGACTGGTTCTGAGTGGGATGAAGGAATAGACTTGCTTCTATTTTCAGTACGGGAAAGTGTTCAAGAGAGCCTAGGGTATTCACCATTTCAGGCTAAAATGAAAGAACAGCTTGATAAAGTAAAAAAATACTGAAGAAAGAAGCTTTAATAAGGGTGATTTAGTTTTGGCCTTGCTACCTCTTGCTAACCAGCCTCTTCAGTCTCGATATGCGGGTCCATTCCGTATTTTAAAACGAACAAGTGATGTTAATTATTTAATTTAAACCCCTAAGAGACCTAAGAAACAACGTCATGTACATGTGAACCTCCTAAAAAATTACTATGAATGGGATGATTTGAAGGAAAATATGGAAAATGTGAGAGGTTTCAATGGTTGTACCTTCTAACTTCAGTAGTGAACATGAAAATATTTCTATTGTAGAACCTAATCTTACCAACTCGGTTATCTTAGGTGAACTTGATGATAAACTTGAACATCTTTCTGCTGCCCAAGCAGCAAACATTCGTTCTCTTCTACAGGAGTATGATAAACTATTCAGGGATGTACCTCGTCTTTGCCCATTGCTGGAACACAATGTTGAGACTAGGGATTCTCAACCAATACGCCAAGCTCCCTATCGCCTCAATGCAGAGGGCATTCCTGCAGGCAGAGGTTCAACGCCTGAAAGAACAGGGGATCATCAGTCTCAGCCTTAACCCCTGGGCATCATCACCCGTGGTGCTAGTTCCCAAGAGTAGCGGTACTTACCGTCTATGCGTAGACTACAGGAAGGTGAATGCGGTAACTGTGGCAGACATGTTTCCCCTCCCGAGGATGGATAGCATCATTGATGATTTGGGAAAGGCATGCTACCTGACGAAATTGGATCTTCTCCAGTGTTACTACTAAGTTCCGTTAACTGAGAGGGCGAGGCCGATTTTTGCGTTTGTCACTCCTGCCGGCCTCTATGTGTTCTTCCGTTCGGGATGAGGAATGCCCCAGCGACCTTTCAGCGACTCATGAACTACCTGACGGCGGACCTGGAAGGCGTTCGTTGTTACCTCGATGAAGACTTGTAATCTGTAGCGAATCCTGTGAGGAACATTTGGTCCGCCTGCGGGCGCTCTTCTCGGCCCTGTCGGCCGCCAATCTCACGGTAAACCTGCAGAAAAGTGAATTTGGACACACCCATGTCACCTTCCTCGGTCACGTGATCGGTCACGGCCAGGTCGCACCTGTAACTGCAAAGGTGGAAGCTGTTCTACAGTCACGCGCCCGTCGAAAGGAAAGGCTTGATGCGTTTCATGGGGATGGCTGGCTAATACAGACGGTTTTGTAAACATAAACCGTTTGTAATACAGGTGGACGCTAGTGACAATGGTGTGGGAGCGGTTCTTTTGCAGAAAGATGGAAGTAAAGTGCTCCGCCCAGTGTGTTATTTTTCATATGAATATAAATCATATCAAAAGTCTTATGCCACCGTCGAAACGGAGGCTTTGGGAATAGTGTTGGCCATTGAAAAGTTTAGAATTTATTTATCTAGTTCTATCCATCCTGTTGAAATTTTTACTGATCATAATCCGTTAACATTTATTGAAATTGGGAAGTTCAGAAACATGTGAGTTTTAAGGTGGGCACAAACGTTATGACCATTCAATATAAAAATCTTCCATATTAGTGGCAGACACAATATCCTGGAGGACACACAAGATAGTAGGTGTGTTCTGCACACAGTGGCCACTGACTCGACACTGCGAAGGACAGAGGACAGAGTCGTAAGCTACTGTCGCCCGTCTATGTAAATAAGCTGTTCGATTGTAGACTAGATTAGATAATTTTTTTTCCAGTGCAGGAAAAAGTTTTTTTCTTGGGAGGGGTATTAAAGTAAAGTGAAATCAATAATTAGTGAGAGGGCTAAATTTATTGATTGATTATTTAAAATTATCTGCCACTTCAACAGCTAAAGTAATTAGCGGCGAATGCCTTGTTAAATAGAAATATTGAAATATTTCTATTTATCAGTAAATATCTTACAAACAACATTAAATATATTCAAAATCAAAGCATAAATATTATGCTCGAAGTGTATAAAATTATTGCATAAACATTATGCATGTTAAGATTTTATTGAAAATATTAGTCTCCCTAAGGAAACTAATAAGACCCTCTATATCACAATCCTCTCCCAATACATTTTTCAGTGTATATGAGGGAGACAAGTACATACGTCTTTGGTCTGAGAATGTTGCACATCTTTCCACTACATGTGCAATCGTTAATGGCTCTTGGCATCCCTCACAAAGTGCTTGACTTTTAGCCATCATCGGCCCATGAGTCAGTCTTGTGTGCCCGATTCTTAGTCTTGTTAATGCAACTTCCACTTTTCAGTTGGGATGGATGCTAGTCACCCAACTGCCAAGGTTATCTCTAATGTCTCGCAGTTTGTTTCTGGAGGTATGCCTCCATTGTTCCTTCCATTTATCACAAAGACAACTCCTGATGCTGGGTTTCAAGTCGGTGTGTGGGAGAGGAAAACGAGCATCACAAGGCTGAGCGCAGCTGCCTTGGCCTTCTGATCAGCTCGCTCATTCCCACTGATACCAACATGTGCTGGCACCCAACACAGAGTTATCTTTTTATGTGTTGACATCAGTGCAAGCCAATCTTGTACTTGAATAATCTTGAGTTTAAGCTCTTGATTGCTTGCAAGGCACTACGAGAGTCGCAATATATCACAATAGAATGGTTCATAATATCTCTAGTCATCTTAACTGCTGCAAGGATGGCATGTAACTCTGCAGTGAAGATCGAGTCTGCTAGAGAAAGACTGCCAGATGCAGTCTTCCTTCTGCTCACTGCTACAAAGCCCACACCATTTTCAGACTTTGAACCATCTGTATATATTGCATCTATCCTTGGTACTTAGAAATATGCTGAAGAAATCTCTCTCTGACTTCTGCTTCGGATCTCTCCCCTTTCCCAATTCCGACCAAATCCAGCTCAACTTGATTAGTCCAAGGGGGGAATTGGGGAATTCCAACAGTCAGAACCTTAGTGAGACTTAAATTAAGATCTTCCACAAGATTCCTCATTCTCCTACCATAGGACTGGCAATCCTCAAGTGGGTTGAAAACCAATCTGGATGTAGGAGATCCCGGAATCCTTTATAGTCTCGTGTAGTAAATCCAGGTTCATGTAGTCCTGGTGTAATGAAAGAGGTCCACTCTCAGCATACAGGGACTCCACAGGTGAAGACCTGAAAGCCCCAGCACAGATTCTAAGAGTTTTATTATGAACTGAGTCCAACATCCAGAGAACAGTGGGAGTTGCAGATGAATAAGCCTCACATCCACAATCAAGCTTACTATGTATAAGCACTCGGTAAAGCCGCAGAAGCGTTGTGCAGTCTGCACCCCAAGATAGATGTGAAAGAACCTGCAAAATACTAAGCACTTTTGTAGCCATCACTTTTAACTGTTTGATGTGAGGCACCCATGTAAGCCTCGAGTCAAAAATTAGACCCAAGGACTTCACCTCTTGGACAAACTGCAGTGGGTTTGCTCCTAAATAGAGGGAAGGATGGAATTTTCCTTGTTTGTGGAAATTTATAGCCATGGTCTTACTTGGGGAAAATTAGAACCCACTGTAAAACCTGATTTATTGCAGCCTGCATGTGTCCTTGCACATCCTGTAAGCTTCCTCCTGAGCAGTACAGTGTAAAGTCATCCACATACAGATTACGTGAGACAGCACTTGGAACAACCTCTACAATGTCATTTATAGCAATGGCAAATAGGGTCACACTTAAGACACTCCCTTGTGGGACCCCTTCTAGCTGATCTTCCAGGTTAGAGAAACTGTTTCCCACTCAAACTCTAAACTTCCTGTTAGCAAGGAAGTTTTGTATAAAGGTAAGTAATGCTCCTCTTAAATCAATGTCATACATCTTCAAGAGTGTGCCATGCTTCCAAGTGGTATTGTAAGCCTTTTCTAGGTCAAAGAAGACTGCCAACATGTGACTTTGCTGTGTGAAGGAATTCTGTATAGCAGTTGCCATCCTTACAAGTGCATCTGCGGTTGATCTCAATCTTCTAAACCCATATTGATATGGGGTCAGCATGTTTTCCTTTTCTAGCAGCCATGTCAACCTGAAGTTTACCATTTTCTCTATCAGCTTGCAGATGCAACTGGTGAGAGAAATTGGTCTGTAATTTCATTGTGTGGAAGCATCCTTACCAGGTTTAGGGACAGGAATGAGTATAGCCTCTTTCCATGTGAATGGCACTGTACCCTCCCTATAGATCCTATTGAATAGGTCCAACAGGAACTTCTGGGAGCTCTCCAGTAAGTGAGATATTATTTGGTATGGAATATCGTAATTTCCTGGGGCAGTCTTACGGCAGAGATGCAAAGCAGAGTCCATCTCCTTGCACAAAAATGGCAAGTTGCATGGAAGATCTGCCGCAGTCCTACTGAAGAACGACACTGGGTGTCGTTCCTACTCAGCCTGAAGAGTGGAGAATCGGGCAGTGTAAGATGCTCCAGAGGAGATCTCTGCCATGGATTTAGCTAGCTCATTAGCTACATCTTTTTTTGTCTGTGATGATTATGCCATCTATCTGCAAAGCGAGTGGTGACAGTGATGTGCTCTTTCCAGCAGTCTTACGCACCTTTTCCTATACCCATGCTAAGGGGGTCCCAGAGTTAATCGAGGAGACATACTGTCTCCACGATGTCCGTCTAGCCTCCTTTAGCACTCCCTGGCCTTGGCTTGGGTCATTTTGTAATGGATTAAGGTTACATCGCTGGGGCGTCGTTTCAACTGCCTTAATGCAGCTTTCCTTGCTCTGACATCTTGTTGGTATTCATCAGACCACCATGGTACCGGAGGTCGACGGTAATGTCCGCTACTTTTCGGAATGGATGCTTCTGCTGCAAGGTGAATTCGTGATGTGAAGTGATTAACAGCATCTTGAACACACTGGAAATCATTCACAGATCCTTGAAATACTGCAGTTGATCTAAAAAGATTCCAGTCCGCATGTTCAAGTCGCCATCTCTGCACTCCATTGGCTGGAATACCATTCACCTCCTCCAAAAGTATTGGAAAGTGGTCACTTCCATGTAAGTCTTCCATGACCTGCCAAGTGAAATTCATCTGTAAATTAGGTGAGCCAATTGGCAGTCTATATTGGAGAATGTCCCAGTTTGAATTTGGAAATGTGTGGGAGTCACTATTCAGTAAAACTGCATCTACTCTTAAGAACAAGGACTCCAAGGCCCTTCCTCGAGGGTTGCACAAAGTGTCTCCCCAGAGGTGATGCCGACCATTGAAATCTCCCAAGAGTAGAAATGGATGTGGCAACTGCCCAAGTACATCTTCCAAATCATCTATGTTGAGATTATGTGGAGGAAGGTAGATAGATGCAACAGTGTCAAGCCTATTCTCACAGCCTTCACCTGCAGTGTTGTCTGCAGGTGGATGGCCTGGAAGGGAATATCCTGACGTACCAGTACTGCTACTCCTCCATGAGGTCCATTATCAAAAGTCCCATAATGGGCTTGAATTTGGAATCCTCTCAGGGAAATCAGATGATTTTCCTTGGTCATAATCTCTTGTAAGCATACACAAACTGGGTTACATGAAGCTATCAGATGTTGCAGTTCTTCCCATTTTGCACGAACTCCCTGACAGTTCCATTGGATTAGGGTATCCAGTTCTCCAAACTACTTCTTCATAAGGTGTTTGGCAGCACCTGTGTTCAAGGTTTGCCCCACACCTTTAAGCTGTCCCTTTCCAAGATCTTGGGAGAATCTTTTGAGGGGTTGTTTACCCGTGGAACTAATTTCCACAGGCATCCTTTTGACAGGCTAAGGATTTCTTTGCCTGGGTAAAGGACGGACCTGAGCCTTTGCTTCAGGGGCATTCTGCCTAGCAGCGGAGGCCACTGTGGATTTGGTAGCAGCTGGAACTGTCACTGGTGAGGCCTCTGGAGCCCTGCCTGACGGCTCCAAAGACTCCACTTTGAAATGAGTCTTTTGAACAGGCTCAGGAATCCTTTGCCTGGGCAAGGGGCGTACCTGAGCCTTTGCTTCAGGGGTATTCTGCCTAGCAGCGGAGGCCCCTGTGGATGTTGTGGCAGCTGGAGCTGTCACCGTTAAGGACTCTGGAGCCTTACCTTCACTCCTACTCTGTTTCTGGTGGAATTCACCAGAAGCAGTTTCAGCAATTGGGGGACTGGGGTTTACAGGAAGTGGCAGAGTGTGTGGTGTAAGAAGCACCGGAGGGCAAGGGTTGGTGGGCTAGAACCAAAGCAAAGGATTTACCTGGCTGTGCAAACGGCACACAGGCATGTCGCTTTACCTCTGGAAAACAAACTTTCTCCTTGCTCCTTATTACTGATACTTCTTTTTCAAATTTGTGCCTTTTACACTGCTTTGAAGAAGCTTCATTAGCTTCTTTGCAGTGGTAACAGCATATTGGACCTGGACAGTTGTCACCTTGATGACCTGTTGTACCACACTTTACACATACTCTTGGTTGTCCATTTTCCTTAAAACAGCAAGAGTTGGCTTCATCCCCATAACCCTGGAAGTGGAAGCACCGCATAGGGTTGGGTACATATTGCTTTACCTTGTGGTGGTACCATGCCAACTTACCTGATTCTGGAAGGACTAACGTGTTAAAAGTTAGAAGGAGAGCTGGTATTGACTGTTCCAAACCATCATCTTTCTTATTAAAACGTTTTACTGCCATTACATTAAAATTCTCTAGTTCATCTAACAGTTTCTCCTCAGAATATCTCATCAGGTCTCGGGAAAAGACAGTTCCCTTGCACTGATTGAGGATTTTGTCTGGAGAACGTGAAACTTGAGCCCCAGGTATGTTGCATATTACACACATATGGTCACTCTCATCTGGTGACAAAACTTCAATATTAGGCTACCATCTCGCTGTGGGGTGATGCGAGGATCAGTTGACATACCTCAACTATTTTCTGATGTACTTCAAAAATATCAAGATCCATGATTGATACACCCTCATTGGTCTTTACTACTAGGTACTTACTATATGAAATACTCTCATACTTACCAGGTAAGATTTCCTTAGTGGATTGAGGAGGACTTTTCCCCTTCTTACCTGGTTTGGGAGCCCGGGAACCATTACGATTCCCATTCTTGCCCTTTGGAAGCTGGAAAGGTTCCAAAGTGACAACATGTGATGTTCCAGAGGGAATGGTCAGGGGATTGCGTAGGTCGTCAGGAAGAGAGCTAGATCTTTGTAAATTTGTAGTACTCATACAAATTAGAATTCTTCATTTCCTTACCCCCCCCCCCACCCACCATGGAGTCCAACGAGGGGAAGCTATAGTTGGGCTCAAAGTCTCCCAACAGCCACAGAGGTAATGAGGAAATATACGCAGCCACTAGTACAGTACTGATAGCAGTCGTGGGACCTATGCACTACCGACTGAACAGTGCCTGCTTGACCCTAGCCATATTTGACCAGCCGATTGACTTGAACAGGCTTTGATCAAGCCACCCGCCTAACCAGAATAAAGGACCAAAGAGGTGTGTCGCTAGTTGTAGGGCGCAGCGTGCAGCATCGCTCAACCTCCAGGACTCCTGTCTCCTAGTAATACGGGATGCCACGCACGGCAAACACACGTGGGAGAGTTCTCCGTGGTCCAAGATGGAATGAACCAGGGGTGGGTGCACCATCCCCTCTCATAGGCCTTGGTGAACCAGGAAGCCATTTTGTCTCATCCCTCACTGGTGACCCCACCAGTATGGGTAGCCCTGGTCCGGCTCACCAGATCATTGCGACCTCAAACCCCCCACCGCGGCAAGGCGGCTTCCGTTAGGGGGGTAAAAGGGCTAAAGTAAAGCATTGACTAGTGGAACAAGGCAGTTCCTGCAGTAGCGTCCCCCCCCCCTCCCACCGTCTTGAGCGCTACCTGTATTCCTTGTCAGAATTGTCTCGGTCACTCCTCTTTTGTCATAGGCCTCGGCTAGACCTCTCTGCCGGTCGCATTTTTTTTTTTTTTTTTTTTTAGGTTGGTAATTCTTTGTTAGAGATTAGGACGATATATTACATTTTAGTAATATATCGCATAGGTAGTGTTTTCTTGTGTCTTGTGTGTCTTGTGTTTGTGTGTTGGTGAAGGCATTAAATAAAATGATTGTGAATAATATGAATTTACGTTTTTTTTTTCCAAATCTCTTTTTACAATTGATAAATACTAATCAATAATAGAAGATGAGTGACTAGTAATGAAAGAAACCTTTAGATAATACATTTATTATAAAAGAGGCTTATAATACAATAATAATGATAAATAATGAATGATAAATACATTAATGGAAGACCTCATAAATGAATGAATTAACATTTAATGATATTATGCTAACCTAATTAATGAGCATTGTAATGAATAGTGAATGAAATCAGTGAAAGAACAAGAAGAAACGTGATAACATATATATATATATATATATATATATATATATATATATATATATATATATATATATATATATATGTGTGTGTGTGTGTGTGTGTGTGTGTGTGTGTGTGTGTGTGTGTGTGTGTGTGTGTGTGTCTCCATTTATCTATTCATCTATCTATATATCTACATATCTATCTATATATCTATCTGTGTCTGTTTATCTATTCATCTATCTACACGTGTTTTTATGTATCTATCTGCCAGTCTATCTATCTATTTATCTATTCATCTATCTACACTTTTATCTATATATCTTCCTATCTATCTGTCTATTTATCTATCTATTCAACGAACTATCAGTATAATTATATAATGGAAACGCATAAAACATCCTTTCATTTAAAACGCAAACGGTCTTATATTCTAACCCGGGGAGCTGGGTGGAGTAGGGGTTATAAAAATATGGTAATTATAACAACAATCCTCTGGGTATTTTGCGTACATGTCTGATAGTTTTCCGCTGTCTAATATATCCTGGTAGATATATTATTGCGAACAATGTTATATTATTACCCAAAATATATTTGCTGTTAGAAAAGAACACTTGATAGTTATATGTGTAGAGAAGATAGGACCGCACGTTTTTTAGCATTACACCTGTAAGTGTAAATAACAGAGGAATGTAAGTCTGTTGAAAATCGATGATAAAGACGCAAGTACCTTGTGATATATGCGTTGAAGTGAACAATATAACCGATGACCATGAAAAATACGATAAAATATACTGCAGGCAGAAAAATGAACTCACTCTCTACCAATGGCAAAGGAAGGTGTGAAAAAGAAGAGAAAGAAAGAATAAGTAATAATTAAAAAAAACACACACACACACAGGAATATTAAAAAATATAAGAGAAGACTAAGGACGTACCAATGGCAAGGGAAGGTGTGGGAAATAAAATGAGGAAAGAGAGAGAAAAAAAAAAAAACGCACGAGAATATTAAGAAATAAAAAGCTGAGGACGCGGGACAATGTCTCTGTAAGGTGTGTATCTAAAGCGAAGATTAGCCGCGAACATCAAATGCTGGACGAAAAGACGTGGAAATTCTTTACATGACGTCCCCCTCGCCTCGAGGTTCGCGGAAGAAGTTAATGGTTTACCGAGACGTGGATTCCTTTCACTACAACGCGGTGGTTTACTCAGGAGGGGCTCCCTTTGCTGCAAGAGGATTGTGAGTTTACGCCGGTTATGCTGTAATCCAGGGGTCGGCAACCTCTGGCACTTGTGCTCGGCTTGGTGCACAGTGGTTGCCTGTGGCACGCCGCGTAATTCGAAGTAGCAAAGAAAAAAGTTATCCAACAGAGAGAGAGAGAGAAAGAGAGGTGAGGCAGAGAGAGAGAGAGAGAAAGAGAGGTGAGAGAGAGAGAGAGAGAGAAAGAGAGGTGAGAGAGAGAGAGAGAGAGAGACAGACAGACAGACAGACAGACAGACAGACAGACAGACAGACAGACTGCCAGGCAGACAGACAGACAGACAGACAGAGAAGAGAGAGAGAAAGAATGAAAGATAGATAGATAGAGATAGATAGATAGATAAATAGAGAGAGAGAGAGAGTGAATCATTATGGTCAGGTAAATTTCAAGGTCTTCGAGAAATATTGCAAACTAGTGCGAATGATCATGCAGCCTCCATTTTAGGTTCGCGGACATCACTGCCTGATGAATTCAATTTCGTTAAGAAAGTAGCTGCTATTTTGCTATTAGCCTTTGCATCTACATAACAATATGAGCAGATATTTTCACACACGAAGCACATCCTCAACCTACATCGCAGCAAGGTTACAACGGATGATTCTGAGGCTTGTATGAAGCTCAAAGTGTCCAGATATCCAGACAAATTTTCAACCATGACCAAAGGGAAGCATAAATTTGAAATTAAGAAAAAATATATGTTTTTGGTTACAAAGAATCCTCAGTGTGTGTGTGTGTGTGTGTGTGTGTGTATTATATATATATATATATATATATATATATATATATATGTATATATATATGTGTGTGTGTGTGTGTGTGTGTGTGTGTGTGTGTGTGTGTGTGTGTGTGTGTGTGTGTGTGTGTGTGTGTGTGAGTGTGTGTGTGTGTGTGTGTGTGTGTGCGTGTGAATGTACATCTGTATGAATATACTTACATACGTATCTAAATCTATATCTATATCTATATATGTAAATGTGCTGACATACATACATGCATGCATATAAACATGCACACACACTGCTCTCACGTCCTTACAGTTGCCTACACTCAGCAAACACCCACATGCAACGCATTAACTTGCACGAGTTTTCTTTCTTTCTTTCTTTCTTTCTCTGGATGCAGAGTCCTGTCAGCGCTTCCATATCCCCATGTACCCGATATCAAGTCCAAATTTCACCTCAGAATTCCCCTTCCACAAAAGCATTCCCAAGATCCTTACAAGCCACAGAATGCACATAACCAAACTGTGAAAAATGCTTATACCTGTAGCGTTGTGTTGAATCGTACGGACCTTTGAGAAACTTTTGTAATTTAGTCCACGTGTAACTCTTCCCCGTTATATATCTTAGGCGAATGAATGGCAAATATTTGGAAAAGTTCTTACATCTTCTGATGCAAAAGTGTTTACATAAAATCTTTGCCCTAGTCGTTGCAGTATCAACATACATTAAGAAATATCTAGATATCTCCTTAACTGGCATTCCTGGATATAGCAGTAGCAGGAAAAATTATGTTGTGACAGTATATTCAAGAGAAAAGAAAGCGAGATTCATATATAGTTCATTAATTGACAAAAACAAATTGATGCCGGAATTTCATCCATCTGTTGTAGATTTCAATATTGGGGTATTTTCAGGAAAATGGAAGTAAAAGGGGTTAAGCATGAAATCGAATACGCATAAAGGCTCATTAATTAAATCATAACATTTCTTTTGACACCAGAAACGATTTCAGAAAAGGATTTCGAAAGGGATTTCCCTGAAAGATTGTCCAATCAAAATTGACACTGACAAGAGTATTAATTAGTTAAAAGCTATTGTCACTCTTCACCCAACTGCTGGAATCACCTTGTCAGTCCAAACCCATGGAAAAAGCCTCTCTCGCTTTCACGATACATGTGGTATACACTCTCTCTCTCTTTGTATATATGCATAATATATATATATATATATATATATATATATATATATATATATATATATATATATATATATATATATACAGACACACACACACACACACACACACATTCACATATGTGCGTGTGCGTGTGCGTGTGTATGCATTTTCTATCGGTGTACTGAATACATACACATTTTTTTTTTCTAAAACTTAGAATTAAGATATTGATTTCACATTCCTTTGAAATTTCTGGATTGCATGGTTTATAAAAGAGAGGTTACATCACCAACAACAATACAGTGTATATACACATATTTTTATAATCCGCATATATATTTGAGTTAGTATGCCACGTCCATATTACCTGCAATCTTAACTGTACGATTATACCTTTAAACAATAATCCCTCTTTATTTTAACCCAATTTTCTCTTTCATTCCCTCTCCTTGGCAAGAATATCGTTCGATCTTCTGAGTGGAGATTTAAGTGACCTGGAAACTGATTTGAGTTCAGCGTTTGATATAAAAATCCTATCATCAAGAAGCAATTTCCTTTAGGGTCCTCCTCTGAATGCTATTAGGCGGGGAGGTGACCTGCTGAATGCAAGTGGGAGTGATGTGTCAGACACGAGAGCCGATAGAGAGGTAGATATGTGGATAGATAGATAGATAGATAGATAGATAGATAGATAGATAGATAGATAGATAGATAGATAGATAGATAAATAGATAGATAGGTAGATAGATGGATAGATTGATATAGATAAAAAAGGGAGGTTGATAGATAGATATAGATACAGATATATAAACGAACACAAATGTATGTACATAGTAGATGTAATGATAGCCATGTAAGGATAAACGAAAATAGATGAAAAGTATAAATATTGTCTTAAAAATATGCTAAGATCAACACAAAGATAATTATTTGAATAAAGAATCTGTCAGACACGAACACAAATACAAGAATATTAATAACCGTGAAAGGATACGCGAAAATAAACAAAGCAGGTAGAGAGAAAGAGAGAGAGAGGGGGCAGGGGTAGAGATATATAAGTAGAGAGAGAGAGAGAGAGAGAGAGAGAGAGAGAGAGAGAGAGAGAGAGAGAGAGAGAGAGAGAGAAGAGAAGAGAGAGAGAAAGAAGAGAGAGAGAGAGAGAGAGAGAGAGAGAGAGGAGAGGAGGAGAGAGAGAGAGAGAGAGAGAGAGAGAGAGAGAGAGAGAATTAGAGAGAGAAATATAGACTTCCTTTTGAACACCTCCGTATTCTCACTGTCGCCGTTCCCGGATATACCATTATAAAGCCAAGTGCAAATCTGTATTCACTCACTGTGCAAAAGGGAGCGAAATCTATTGAGGAGAGGAAGGTCTTCCCTTCTCGTGCCAGCCGGGTTCGAACGGAAGAGCATATGATCTTATCATATCGTAGTTGTTGTTTCGCTGTTAATGTTGTTATCGTAATTACCGTTATTGGTAGTCCTGTTCCTGTTGTTGTTATTGTTTTCATTGTCATTATTGTCATTATTAATTATACAAAAATAATAATGACAATAATGATAATAATAATAATAATAGTAGTAGTAATAATAATAATAATAATAATAATAATAATAATAATAATAATAATATGATTAATAATAATAATATCATCAATGCTAATATTTATAATGCTTAGAATAATAATAATAATAATAATAATAAGAAGAAGAAGAACAACAACAAAAACAACAACAACAACAACAACAATAATAATAATAATAATAATAATAATAATAATAATAATGATAATAATAACAATAATTATTACTATTATCATTATTAGAGTAGTAGTAGTAAAATTAGAAGTAGTAGTTCTTATTAATAATACCATTGTTATTATCATGTATTTGTTAATTTATTTATTCATTAGTATTACCTTTTTTTTAACTATAACTTTTTTACTCCAGTATATCAATATTTGTAGTTTCGCTAGAGAAAGGACTTATACCTGACTCATATTTGTAGCTAATATATTACTAAAATTATCATCAGTAGCTATATAAATGGTGATAGTAGTAGAATTTTATTTGTAGTAGTTGTTCTTCCAATAATAGTTGTAGTAGTAACAATAGTAGTAACAGTAGTTATAGTGATTCTCCTACTAACAACAACAAGAATCATAGATAGATTTGTTCCTCACGAAACGAGACCGAAAATAGAGACCAGAACTAAAACAAAGGCTCTGATGCTCATAGTTTCTATTCATCCTTTGATAAAATCTATAATTCGAGGAATCCGAACGAATAACAAAAAATACCATTTAAGTGGAACATCTAACGAGGGAGCATATATACTTGAAGGTTCATTAAAACTTAAGTCACCGCTCAATGACAGAAAAGTTTTTCAAAGAATGGAACGATCTGTGAGTCCAACAGGATATGAAAAGAAGATGAATGAAAAGGATGAGGAAGAAGAACAGGAATAACGAGAAGGTGAAAAAGAAGAAGGAAAAGAAGAGGAGGAAGAAGAAAAAGAAGAAAAAGAAGAGGAAGAAGAAGAAGAAGAAGAAGGAAAAGAAGAGGAAGAAGATGAGGAGGTAAAGAAGAAGTAGAAGAAAATAATTTTAGCAATGGAAAGGAAAACATATTGAATGATCATGGAATGCAACTGAATATCATCTTTATCATGTTATTTATCTATTTATCTATTTTGTTGTTTTACTGTTTACCAGGAGCCTTTTACTCTATAATGTCGAAAATGTTGATTATCAAGGAAAGGTTTTTATGAAGCTTAGAAACAGTTCTATAAAATCAACTGAAATTATCTCCTCTCTTAATGTCTACATTAATAACTAACTCACTAGTCTCAGTAATAGATGAACGAACAAAACTTAGCTCTGAAAATGGAAGGGGGTGTTTTAGGAAAGTATCCAAGAGCCATTTAAGGATATCAAAAGGCATTCAACGGCATTCTCTGGTACCTAAGGTCATCTAAGGCCTTCTAAGTGTATTCACTGTGATTCAAGGGCATACACTGGTATCTAAGGGCATCCAAGTGTATTCACTGGCATTCAAGGGCATCCGAGAGTATTCACTGGAATCTAAGAGCATCCAATAGCATTTAAGGGCATCGAAGGGCAATCAATAACATCTAAAAGAGTTAATTGCAATCCCAGCGTATTCAATGGGTTTCCAGAGCATTCAGTAGCATCCAAAGGCATTCAGTAACATCCATTGGAATCCAAAAGCCTTCACTGGTGTTTAAGGGCATCCAATGGCATCTAATGACATTCAAGGGCATCCGAAGGAATTCAAGTGCATCCAAGGGCATCTAATAGCATCCTCTAGCATCTTCGGGCGTCCAATCAGCAACGGGAATCCTGTAAACCCGAAGGACCTCTTAAGATGAGAACCGTGAAGGAAGAGAATGGAATTTTATGCTGAAAGAGGTTAATCTTTTCACAGACTAAGAAATCCTTGAAAGTGGAATCCATTTTCGCGTTTGGTGGCACGAAAGAATGGAAAATCGAAAGATATATTATTTGGAAAAAAAACAATTGAAATTTTCCCCGTAGAGCAGTGGCTCATATTGATTTGTGAGAGATAATCATATGAAGGTAATGTAGGTAAGATAAAATTCAGTTTAATTCGACATCATAAATTTTCACATTCCTCCATCCCCTCCCCCCAGGAAAGTACCCCACCATGGCCAGGTTGAATAAATATGTAAGAAATAATAGATATGATAATAATATAAAAAATAATGATAATGATTGGCTTTATGAGAATAATAAATGATGCATGAACAGAAACAATGATAAGGTAAAATATCCTGGTATTTACACCCACACATCTATAGCGATGGAGACGAGGGAAAAAAGCCAGAGGGAAGTTAGAGGGAGACTGAAGTACAACAGAGGCGTGATCAGAGCCCCAAACACGAAATCTTTTATGCTTTCCCCATCACCATTGTTTACCCGGCCTGAACCAACAGAGCAGAATTTCGAACCATATTTGTGGGTCTACACTCTGCCACGCTTCATCTTCACCTTTATGTTTTTTCAAGAAATGGTTCTATATAGGTATATATATATATATATATATATATATATATATATATATATATATATATATATATATACATATATACACAGTAATATGTGGTTGTATGTGTGTTGATGAGTGTGATGCGTGGTGTTGTGGTGCTGCAGTGGTTGTGTGGTTGTGTGTGTGTGTATTTGTTGTGTTGTGTTGTGTGTTGTGTTGTGTGTGTGTGTGTGAGTGTGTGTGTGGGTATGTGTGTGTGTGTGAGTAAGTGAGTGAAATTGAGAGTGAGTGTGAGTATGTGTGTGGCTGTATGCGCGTATAATGATAACATAAACACAATAATAGCATATATTATAATTATTTTTATTGTTATTTTATTATTATCATTATCATTATTATTATTATTATTATTATTATTATTATTGTTA
>NC_051423.1:16483241-16485741 GCF_015228065.2 Penaeus monodon | reverse complement strand
GGGTATAGATAAAAGTTTAAACTAACAAAGTATTCAACAAACACACTTTCAGGTACGTGCCTTCATTTCGAGATGTAAATGAGTGATGGAAATAACAGAAGAAAAGGAATGAACTAAACTACATGGGTATTAACTTCAACTTGGGTCTTTTACGTCCACTCCTTTACCATATTATTTATTCCCTTTTTTGCGGTCCATTTTTCTTGCTGTCTTGAAGACATGTACATTTTCTTAGTAAATAAACATGATATTTTACTCTTTATATTTGATTTTTTTACGTCTTACTATCTCCTTCTCTTTTCCTTTACCCTCTCTCTCTCTCTCACGTACTCTTTTTTTCGTCTCATCACTCTTTTCTCTTCATATATTTATATAATTTTCCCTTTATCTCGATACTGGCAACAAAGCTGATAAGGTGTCCGTTTTATCTTTTCAATTCTCTGGCTCTTGCGCCACGAAAGGTTTCATAAGAACACAATGGCTTCCATGAAACCATTCCCACACACACACACAGGCGCGCACGCGTGTGTGTGTGTTTATGGAGAGAGAGAGAGAGAGAGAGAGAGAGAGAGAGAGAGAGAGAGAGAGAGAGGGAGGGAGGGAGGGGAGGGAGGGAGGGGGGGAAGAGGGAGAGGGAGGATGGAGGGAGGGAGGGAGGAGAGTGAGAGAGAGGAGAGATAGAGAGAGAGGGAGGGAGGGAGGGAGAGAGGGAGGAGGGAGGAGGGAGGGAGGGAGAGAGAGAGACACACACACACACACTATATATATATATATATATAGTATATATATTTTATATAAAATATAATATATATATATATATATATATTATATATTATATATGAATAGCAAAACACTCCTTCCGTGCTGATCAATGGAAGAAAAACCCCAATACAAAAACTAGATTTATTGAAAATGAGACTACAGTTTCGAATCCACCTGGATTCCATCTTCAGGTCTGAAGAGGAAAAGGGAGGAGGGGTATAAAGGAGAAAGAGGAGAGGCAACGCGGAACACGGGGCGGGTGAGTACAGACGAACGGAAGCAGAAGGGAGGTCACATCAGGTCGGAGGATCGGGCGGACTATGCCCGGGTGGCCGGCATACGGTAGAGGCGGAGGATATGGGAAGCAAGGAGGCTGTCAGCAGGAGAAAAAGCCGCTGTTCAAGTTGAAATTAGGCAGCAGCTTTGTAAAGGAAGATTCCCCAGTCTGCGGGAGTGGACATCGCAGAAGGAAACACAATCCGCGCTGCTGACCAGTCCATCTGATGGCCAGTGTCCACTGATGGCAAAAGAGGGCGTTATTGTTGTGTCCCTGAATATAGCGTACTTATGTTGAGACAGACGCTTGGTAAGACTGGCGCCTGTTTCGCCAAAGTACTGCTTGTCACAGGAGGCACAAGGAACAGGCCATAGGTGCCCACCTTCGCGGAGGAAGGAGGGCTAGTATGGACCAGGTGCGACGGAGAGTGTTCACCTGGCGAAAGATCAGCCTGCAGTTGAGAGGGTGAAGAGGGCGACGGAGAAGAGTAAATTTCCTCAGTGTAGGGCAGGCTGAGGACGGGCAAATGAGGAGTCAATTTAGGAGGAGAGTCGTGATTTGAAGGTACGCCGCGCCCTGGATAACGCGGCATCGAGAACATGACCAGGGTAGCCCAGTTTGGAGAAAGAGGCGACGAAGGAAGACGATCTCTCCAATCCAGGTACTGGGGTCACAGAAAGCGAAGGGCGCGAAGGAACAGCGAGGTGGCAACACCTCTCTTCACATGGAGAGGGTGGTATGAGAAGAAGTGTATGTACATACCACTATGCATGGGTTTCCTGTATATGGAGAAGGAGAAGTGGTCAGCAGAGCGATGGACTAAGTGTCCAAGAAAGGGAGCCTGTTGTCACCTCCCATTCACCTTGAAACGGATGGAAGGAGAAGGAGAGTTTATATATATATATATATATATATATATATAAATATATATATATATATATATATATATATATATATTATATAATATATAGATATATATATATATATAATCATTATATATATATATATATATATATATATATATATATATTTATATATATATATATATATATATATATAATCATATACAATCATCAGGATTCTGTTTTGCCTTCACGTACAAAAGCGAGCTCAGTGGCGGTACAAAGTTTGCAAAGTGAGAGACTGATTAAACGCGTTTTGTGTTGGTGTTGTTCTAACTCACACACTTAAACAAAATGATATTGCATAACGAAGAATCCTGCTGTTAGGTCATTTCATTCCAAAACAACTATAGTAGTAAGATATAGATGAGTTAGCTATGCAAAGCAGCTTTTGCCATCTTTAGCAAGTGTGTGGGAGGAGGGGGGATTGTTAAATCCGAAGTGAGCGATTGTTATTCAAAATCTAGGTTGACTGTTCTAGGTTGCAGTTAATGTCGTAGTGTAGCGATTTTGCATTGGGAAGCAGCGACCCATGCCTGGTGTTCAGGTGGTAGTGATT
>NC_051423.1:16475741-16480741 GCF_015228065.2 Penaeus monodon | reverse complement strand
ATTCTAACATCCGACTGCTATCATGTGCTGATGCGTTGTCTTTAAACACCAGAGCAGTGGTTCTTAATCCTTTTAGAGTCATGGACCCATTGAAGAGTTTGATGAAACCTATGGACCCCTTCCCAAGAAATATTCACATAAACACTATTTTGTATGCAATGTGTTGATGTGTATATTTGTGTATATATATCTCATACATATATGAGATACACAAGATATCATAAAAATTAAAGCAAATAAATAAATAAATAAAAATCTTAAAATAACAATAATAATCAAATAAAACACTAATAAGAACATTAAAGAACCGAAACATCAAAGAGTATATCTTGTGAAAGATTCCATAATAACGTTGCGCAGGCCCAAGTGTGTGCAGATTTTGAAGACCTTAAAACTACCTGCAGAAGATGCCAGACCAACCCCAACATCGCTTTGCATTTACCTGATTGCTATATTTACGGTTTAATGTTCATGAAAGGGATACAACAAAACGTATATCTTAACAAATAAACCAAAAAACAACCTCATAAATTACTTGTTCGGATGTTGGGCATAGGATATTGGAGAAGATCTCTGATACACATAAAGGCTATTGCCTTTATGTGTATCAGAGATCTACTGCTTGTTCACTGACATGCATTCAGACAGCCTTGGGCAAAGCATGTGCAGTCTTAGTGTGTGTGTGCGTGTGCGTGTGCGTGTGCGTGTGCGTGTGCGTGTGCGTGTGCGCGTGCGTGTGAGTGTGTGTGTGTGTTTGTGTGTGTGTGTGTTGAATATTCAGATAAAATGTCATAAAATGAAAAATAAATACAATAAACATCATAGATTAAATCTGATCACTAACAATAATACACATGACATTACGAGAAACATAAGCATATCTTAGTGAATGATAATGTGCGAGCAAGTGTCAGTGTGGTCAAATACTGCAGTAAGGCATTGTCTAGCGTGCATACTGATTGTGATGATGTAGGTGTGATGTTATGATGATGGGGATAATAGTATATTAATAAAAAATCATAATATGATGGAAAGAATGAGAGAAAGATTCTGAACATAAGAGCAGCAAGAGAGAGATAGCTGCACGATCGATAAGAAAGATGGAAAGAGAGAGAGAGTGGATGGTGGGTGTGCGAGGCGGAACGTGAGTAGAGGGATGAGTAAGATGGATGGTGATGTGGTGTGGTGGAGAATGAGATGAGATGAGAGAGAAAGAAAAGAAGGAGGAGAGGAGGGGAGAAGAGAGAGGGAGAGGGAGAGGAGAGGGAGAGAGGAGGAGAGAGGAGAGAGAGAGAGAGGAGAGAGAGAGAGAGGGAGAGAGAGAGAGAGAGAGAGAGAGAGAGAGAGAGAGAGGAGGTGGAGGAAGAGGTGAGAGAGAGGAGAGGAGGGAGAGAGAGAGAGAGAGAGAGAGAGAGAGAAAGAGAGAGAGAGAGAGAGAGAGAGAGAGAGAGAGAATAACTGGTGACAAGAACGCAAATTACTTCATACACTATCTTTTGTAACATTGGAAATAATGCTTAAGAATGTATTGCAGATAAGAGTAATCATTACTCATGATAAAACATTTAAGATATGACAGTTTTACGAATATGTATCATATATAAAAAAAAAAAAATCCTATTCTATTTACCCACGTTGAAAGGCAATAGGCAATTATTACTTTCTAATAATTATGCTATTATTAGAACACTACCCTCGGTTTTGGTACGAGTGAACCAAAAGGGAAGGGATTAGAAGACGGTTGGAGGACAGAAGCCTCAGGCATGACGTCATTCCCACAAAGCCAGCGGATCGCATTTAATTTGTTGAAAAGCTCGCTTTTACAAACTGAATACTACTACTACTACTACTACTACTAATAATAATAATAATAATAATAATGATGTCTTTACTTTTATTATACCGTTGCCATGAAACAGCAACAATATCATCATCATTATTACTATTAATATCAAACAGGCGCGAGAGAATCGACTAGAAATCTCATTCTGATCGTATATAAAAAAAGAAATTGTTATCTCTCCCTCTACAAAAAAAGTACAATACAACATAACTATTCGAAAGTTTCTCTACGTTAGTTGGGAACATATTACGGTTCAGTGTTTATCTGGTAGTACTATTATATTAGGATATTGAAAATATTAATTCTGCATTAGGAGCTGGATGCCTCCCGAATATCATTTGAATATGATCATGGAAATTAATGTAATAATGTTAAAATACTTATTACTGTCACTAGGACAAAAATGAACAATCTAAAAGGATTATAATGGCGAGCATTATCTGTATCCAAAATCATTATAACACCCGCATGCAATGTTTCTTTTCTTATCGTTATTGTAATTTTTTTTTTCCTTTTTTTCTAAATATCTGTCATATACTTATATGATAAACCGACATCCTTCTCTACATTTTTTTAAGCGCCACTCACCTCCCCCCTCCCCACCCCCCAAACTAAAGGGTCGCGTTTATCTTACAGAGAGATTGAGGAGAGAGAGAGAGGGAGGCACAGAGGGGGGGGGAGAGAGAGGGGGGAGGGGAGAGAAAAAGGAGGAAGAGGAAGAGGAAGAGGAGGAGGAGGAGGAGGAAGAGAGGAGGAGGACGAGGACGAGGAAGAAGGGGAGGAGGAGGAGGAAGAGGAGTAGGAGGAGGAGGAGGAGGAGGAGAAGGAGAAGGAGAAGGAGAAGGAGAAGGAGAAGGAGAAGGAGAAGGAGAAGGAGAAGCAGAAGGAGAAGGAGAAGAGAGAAATTGGTGACAAGAACGCAAATTACTTCATGCACTATCTTTTGTAACATTGGAAACAATGCTTAAAAATGTATTGCAGATAGGTGTTCTCATTTTATTATATGATAACTGTAATTGAGGATTATATAATTGAAGATATGTCAATTTTACGAATATGTATATCGTTTATAGATATTTTATTCCTATTCATTTCAATACCTTTACGATGGGAGATTAATTGGTAAGTCATGCGAAGTCACATAAAGCATGGTATGAAGAAATGAAATTTACAAGAAAGACGTGGGAACATTCAACAGTAGTATATACTTTCTAGATACCAGGAGCCATGTGTGTTATCTGACGTCGCTCCTCTCTCACAGTCAACGTATTGCAAATGGTTCACAATGCTTCTCTAACATCATTGCAAATGTTGGTATAATTATTCTTTTCTTTATCATTAACTCATATTTTTTTGTCATTTTTTTCTTTATGAAACAGTATGTAGTACATTAATTGTACATGCAATAAATTTGACTATCTTCTATTGTAATTGGACCTGTATATTAAATGTGACTGTGGATTCTGCCTGAAATCTTGCGATAAAGCATTTTTTGATGTAAGATAGAAGTGCCTTTGATAAAATTATCTCTTTTGGTGTGATCGTGGTTTGTCTTTATAATCTCTTTTCAGTCATACAAAGCACATATTTCGATATAAAGAAATAGATCAATAACCGACGCTCTCGGTCCGAGAGAACAAAAGGGAAGGAATATAGAAGGCTATTGAAAAAGCGGGGCGTAAGCCATGACGTCATTTTATGATAATAAAAATGTGTTTGCTATTATTATACAGTCGGCATGAAACAACAATAATATCATTATCATTATTACTATTTATATCAAACAGTTGGCGCGAGAGAAGTACAGTATAACATAACTATTGATAAATAAACACGCACGAAAGCATTCTTTAGGTTAGCGTAGATCAATTTCAATAATAAAACAGCATCATAGACTTTATTATTATTATTATTATTATTATTATTATTATTATTATTATTATTATTATTATTATTATTATTATTATTATTATTATTATTTATATATTATTATTATTATTATTATTATTATTATTATTATTATTATTATTATTATTATTATTATTATTATTATTATTATTATTATTATTATTATTATTATTATTATTATGACAACTTGACATGTTAGCCTAAGTATCCAGATTCATAGTCTAACATGTCAGGCCTAATGAAGTAATTCAAATGAACATTTCAATCGGACTGCAAACAGTATTATTCAAGCCAAAAATATGGATAAATTGTATTTTGATTTCGCTCCCAGTACAGATTTTATAGAAATAAATAAATTAAATCAGTTGGGAATATTTTACGGTTCAATGTGTATATGATAATACTTTTATATTGGGATATTGAAAATATTAATTCTGCATTAGCAGTTGCATGCCTCCTGAATTTCATTTGAATATGATCATGAAAACAAATGTAATAACGATAAACACTTAATTTTGTTACTAGAACAGAACTTATAAATATAAAAGGATAATAAGTGAGTGCATTATCCGTATCCGAAATCATTTTAATTGCCGGAAATATTCTTTTCTTATTATTATCACAACTGCTTATCAAAATAGTTATTTTTTTCCACATTTGTTTTTCTCGATAGGCACTCACTCTCCTTTTCATCACCTTCAAAATGGAGGATTGAACTTTTTTTCGATAATGTAACCTGATGAAACAACCCAAATGACCCATCCTTTTTTCTCAACAGCCCTACCCCTCCCTCTCTGACCCTCAAAATAAAAGATAGCTGTAGTGGATAAATAACTCAGTAGAGTTAGAGATGTCAGTTTGGTAGCGTGTTACCCAACTACAGGTAATGTACATGTGGGTTTGACGCATTTTGAGGATGACTCTCGGGTGGTTTGAAAGTGATCCCATAGTCACAATAAAAATAATAAAATAATGACATCACTGGCTGACTAAAAAGGCAACATAAAAAAAGAACATCCATATTATACATTTATTACACACAAATCTTTCGGACATAACCAAGACACAAGACAACACACCATACACTTACTTGGAACAGAGGCAACCCACCACAGCACGAGGAGCACCAGTCAGCCAGCTAAAAATCCAAACGGTCTGTCACCAAGATAAAAAGCCTCTCCCCCTCTGACCGACCTGGCTTGACCCTTTATACTGGGGCTTCCCGTGCTTGCTGATGTTTTTACCCATA
>NC_051423.1:16440741-16468241 GCF_015228065.2 Penaeus monodon | reverse complement strand
GAATGAGAGAGAAGGGGAGAGTAAGGAGGGAGAGGAATATAATGAGTAAACATATAAAAAGAGAAATTTAAGAGAGAAGATAGACAAATAAAATTATTTCATAAATATGAATTATGCACTATTTCTTATACACAGAATAAATAATGCTTAAAGAATGTATTGCAATATAATTTTATCATATATAATTTTTATAGTCTATTTATTTTTTTAGTTTGTAAACAATAATCTTTAATTAAAACATATTCAAACACATAAACATCGTAATTATTTAAATTAGTTCCTTGCAATTATTTTCAACGGGTTAAAAGACAATGCGCAATAAGTACTGACTAATAATTATGACTATTATTAGAAAACTTCGTGTACATTAAGTCACCTAAAGATGCACCAGGAAATTAATTTACAAGAGATACTAAAATGCATTCAAAATGTAATATTTATCATAGTACCAGGTAGGTTTTTAATCGGAGTCGTTGCTCTACAGTCATCGTATTGCAAATAATCTATTGTACTTGCCATTAGACGTAGAATGTTATTGTATACATGTTGTAAACCTTTATCACATTTCTATAGACTTAAATACTTGTTATAAAAGAAATTTATTATCAGAATATTTTTTGGTATAATTGTGCTCAATATATACATAGACTGGGACTCAGAGCGTACGCTAAATAGTGGGAAAGGCATTTGCATGAGTGGAAGGAAAAGTACTTTGATAAAAAGAAGTTATAATAGATTGGATTATCTCATAATCTCTATTATAAACTTATAGCACACATTCATCAATCTAAAAAATAGCTTAATTATAGTTCGGTAAACCACAGATTAGAGAGGGCTAGGACCAGCTGAAGAGGTACACAATTGCCATCACTGTTACCTAATAATCCCCTTACACACACACACACACACACATATATAATATAATATATATATATAATTATTATATTATATATATAATTTAATTATATATATTATATAGTAGAGAGAGAGAGAGAGAAGAGAGAGGAAAGAAGAGAGAGAGAGAGAGAAAGGAAGAGAAAGAGAAAGAGAAAGAGAGAGAGAGTAGACAAGAACGCAAATTATTTCATGCAATTGATTACTGCACTATCTTCTGTAACACAGGAAATAATGCTTAAGAATGTATTGCAGATAGTTGTATCATATATAATTTTTATAGTCCTATTCTATTTTTTTCTAGTTTGTAACACGTATCTCTTAATAAAGCATCAACCACATAACATCCGGTAATTATTTAAATTAGTTCCTTGCAATGTTTTCACCCGGGCTTAAAGACAATGCGCAATAAGTACTGACTAATAATTATGGCTATTATTAGAATACCTTCGTGACATAAGTCACCTAAAGCATGGCACCAGGAAATGTAATTTACAAGGAAGATACAATAGCATTCAAAAGTAATATTTACCTCATAGATACCATGGGTCAGGTTTTTAATCGGACGTCGTTGCTCTCTCACAGTCATCGTATTGCAAATAATTCTATTGCTACTTTGACATTATTATTATTTATGTTATTGTTATTTACAGTTTTAGTAACTTTATTCACATTTTCTATATGACTAAATATTTATTATAAAAAGAAATTTATTTCAGAATATTTTTTGGTTATTAATTGCATAGCTGCAAATATATACTACATATGACTGCGGACTTTCAGAGCGTTACGTCTAAAATCTAAAGGGAAAAGCATTTGATGAGGTCTGGAAGGAAAAGTAGCTTTGATAAAAAGATGTCTTATTTTATGATTGTGGATTATCTTTATAATCTCTATTCACTAACGTATAGCACACATCTCAATCTAAAGAAATAGCTTAATTATCGACGCTCTTGGTCCGAGAAAACCAAAAAAAGAAGGGATTAGAAGACGATTAGAGAGGCGGGCCTAAGCCAAGTCATAATAATAATAATAATAATAATAATAACAATAACAATAACAATAGCAATAATAATAATAATGATAATGATAATGATAATGAGGATAATAATAATGATAATGATAATGATAAGGTTGATAATGATAGTAATAATAATAAATAATAATAACAATAATAATAACAATAATAATTATAATAATAATAATAATAATAATAATAAAAACAATAATACCATTACTATTATTATACAGTTGACATGAAACAATATCATCATTATTACTATTGATATTAAACAATACTGATCGTACAAAAAAGTACAGTATAACATAAATTTTGATAAATGAACACATTCGTAGTCTTTCTCTAGGTTAGTGTAGATAATTTCCAATAATAATTAATAAATATCATAGACTTTTTTTTTTTTTTTTTTTTTTGACAAGCAGACATGTTAGTCAACGTATCGGACTAAATGAAGTGATTCAAATGAACATTTTAATCGGACTGCAAATATTTGGGAATATTATGTGCTTTGTAGACCTACTTTACATTTAACATTTAATGTCAAAACTACGTGACTATACGTTATTATTCAAGCCAAAAATATGGATAAATTATATTTTAATTTCGATCCAGTGCTGATTTTATAGTAATGAATGAATTAAATCGGTTGGGGATATTTTATGGTTCAATCTGTCCCGGATACTACTTTTATATTGTAATATTGAAAATATTAATTCTTCATTAGCAGTCGCATGACGATGAAAGCAAATGCAATAACTTATTAGTCTTTCTAGCACGGAACTTAACAATCCAAGAGGATTATAATTGCAAGCATTAGCCGTATCCAAATACATTGTAATTCCTGGAGTTTTAATCTTTCTCTTTTTATCTTTATTATAAATGCTTCTCTAACTTATATATATAATATATATATATATATATATATATATATATATAATATATATATATATATATATTATACATTATATACATATATACATATATTATATATATATATATATATATATATATATATATATATAATATATATATATATATATATGTATAATGATAATAATAAAAAAAAATCATATCTATCATATGATATCACCGATAAGAAAAAAAAAAAAAAAAAAAAAAAAATATATATATATATATAATTATGTATGTATGTATGTATGTATACACACACACACACACACACACCACACACACACACACAACACACAACACACACACACACACACACACCATATAATATATATATATATATATATATATATATATATATATATATATATATATATATATATATATCTTTTTTTCGGTGATATCATATGATAGATATGATTTTTTTTATTATTATCATTATACCGGCCATATTATCAGTAATAGAATGACATTCTTTTCTACATATTTTTTTCTCTTTCTTTTTTCTCGAGACACAGTCACCTTTTCGTTTCCATCCCCCTGAAAATAAAGGGTTGAACTTTTATTTTTCGAGAACATAATCTGAGGAAACAACCCGCACGACCTACCCTTTTCTCGAGACCCCCCCCCTCCCTCCTTCCCCTTCAAAATAAAGGTTAGCGTTTATTTTTCTTTCAAAATATTGGTAATATAAACCTTGTATTGTTAATTACCTCGAAGAAAAAGAACAATGATAGTGATAATAGTAATGATAATAATAATGCTACGCCAGTGGGTCTTTGTCTCTGTGCGAAACATGTGGTGACATGAAAAGGATGACCTGGGCATGTGTTAACATGAAGGGACCTGGGCAAACATGACGCAGCTGGCTGTGAGCGGAGAAGCGGAGGAACAAGCAGAGAGACGCAGTTGTGTGCTGCTCGTGAAGACCTCGTGTGTGCCCTTGTGACCTGATATAAACTTTGTGTTGCCCTGTTATAAGCTGTATCGTGCAGTGTGACGTGCTGGTTTCCCCCTGTATTGTGCCTATAGAAAAGTGTACGGGTAAATAACTTGTGTAAATAAAGGTAAGACTGTCATTTTGTGTTTATTTCGTGCCCTGCCTCGCCACTTGGCGTTTCCCCTCGTGGTGTTCTGGGACACTGTGGTGCTCGGTGCCTCTTGGAGCTGTTCAGTGTTCACGACCCTGTGGATAGCACGCCGTCTGCCTAGCCTGCCTTGTGTTGGTGGCAGAGAGACGAGGCGGATTGGCGTAACAGTAATAATAATAATAATAATAATAATAATAATAATAATAATAATAATAATAATAATGATAACAAAGAAAACAATAACAAGAGTATCAATAATTACAATCATTAATACGATAATGATGATAAGAACGACGAGAATTATAATGTACTAAGGATTATAACAAGAAGAATAACAATAAGATGAGATAGAGGAAGGGGGGGGGGGCATGAGAGGGAAAGAGGGAAAGAGAGAAAGAGAGAGAGAGAGAGAGAGAGAGGAGACAGGAACGCAAATTACTTGATGCAGTTCATTAGTATCTTTTGTAACATTAATAATGCTTAAGGATGTATTGCAGATAGGAATAATCATTACCCTTCATTATCATAAGGTAATTGTGTAAGTGTAACGGGTACAGAACCCTATTATAATGGCTTTGCAGGGGTAGTGATACTGGTATAATGGCTTCACTCTTTATTACTAAGAGTTCAACACAGTAAAGGAACACACAAGACGCTGTCTGTGGGTAAAGCAGGGTCACGTGTTGGGTCAACTCGCCCGGAGGGGGAGGGCTAGGCCGACCTTACCACGCCGGGCGCTAAGCACAAACTGTCAGGTCAGGCAAGGTCAGATATAATTGTCATCTACGCCCTCGCTGAGTTGGTGGTTTTAAATTTGACTTGGAGCTACGTGGTAAACAGCCACGTGGTCTGTGGGAAACAGAAATAGACTTATGTATATGCCATATTGCTCGGCCACCTTATTTGCCACAAGGGTGACCTAACTTGGCTGGTTATCCCGTAATCTCATGTGTTGTCCTGGTGCATTTTCGTGGCTGCTCGTCACTGTTGTCCTCTTTTTGCTGGTCCTCGGTGTAATCAGTCCATCCTCGACGTCCACACGTCCTCGAAAGTCTCGCACAGGTCCTCCTTGACTTGGATTCGTCTAGACTTCCTGTAGTCCTCGTCCAGGTCTAACTCGGCGGCGTCCTCGTCCACACGTCCTCACAGATCGTCCAGGTCCTTTCGGGGTATGCTCGATCGCACGTCCTCGTAATCTTCATCTGGATCTACGGGCGTCTGGGCATGTGCGTCCTCTTTGGCATCTCAGGGCAGCTGATACTTGTGCTAACAAGCTCCTGGAGTTGACTGGATCTGCGGGCTTCCGCCAGGCGTCGCCCATCCACAGCAATTTGGGGCGACTGGTACCTGCGCTGGCAAGTTCATGGTCCTTCGCTGGATCTACAGGCGTCTCGGCAGGCGGCACCCGTCCACTACATCATGGGATAGCTTAACACCTGCTCTGACAAACATCCTGGTCCGCAGGCTTCTGGCGATCCTCCGGTGATGTCCTTCCCACAGCATCCTAAGGTGACCAGTTCTGCAGCAGGATTCTCCTTCGGTGCTGTGTCGGTTACCGTCGGTCCGACTGCAATATATAGTCGGGGAACCAGATCATACATGCAAGGGCCAGATAGCAAGAGAAAAAGAAAGGCAACAGAGAAGAGGTGGTTTTAAGTACCACTAGCCGGTTATTTATATAAATTTGCGGTTTTTAATATTTGTTTTTAAAATTATATTCGTATTTTTTTTTGTTTTGTGTTTTACTTTCACAAAGATAAAGAAAAAAATAGCAGAGGGAGACATCAGTAGCGATCCGCATGGACCTGGCTTGAACTACTAACCGTCTCTGATAGATATGAGAGTAGATAAGAGAAACGACAATGGCAATCTGCAAGGATTTACGTGAACCAATTGTCGTCACACAGAGAACAAATAAATGTAAATTGTACATCATGTATGAGTCTCTCGTCATGACTGACAAAATTGCGGGCAAAAGAGACGCATCAAATATCTTTATGCTGGCATTACGACAGCAACAACCCTATAAACGAAAAGGTTTCAGTGTACTGCGTGTATGAGTGAGTGTGTGTGAACAAGAGTAAAAGTGAGAGTGACCTCACAGAGAAAATGAATCACAAACACGAATATTTAATGTTCATTATAACAAAACTGAGGTAAATTAACAATGGTAGCAAAAAATTATTTCAACTACTACATTGAATTCAACATTTAATGATAGCGAGAGAATGTACGCATTAATGAATAGTGATGTGAAAAAATATTCGCAAGCTTTTTAGCAAACAAATCTTCTCGGGGTCAGAAAATATGAACTGCCGAGGTACATGTCTAGCTATGCATGTTAGACTTCATTGACGGGGGGGGATCCTATACCCAAAATGCCGTACGTTGAAGCGAACTGAACCAGGAAAATCTATAAGTAACCTGTTTCTTTCTGTGTATCTGAATTAGGGTATCTAAATTATCACGAATCACACGATTGCTTGGGAATTACCCAAAACATGCAAGTGATTAATGATTCTAGCTTAAACTCTAATCTTACATTATTTAACGGACGTAATTGTGGATAATACCGACTCAAAGTTGCTGATTGAACGAATAACTTCGTTTTTTCCTGTACCTACTTTTCGAACGTCGGAGCGCAGATTTATTAGGCGTTTACGCAACCCCGAGTAATATTGGGCAATCCTGTGCACTATGATATGGGGGAAGATCCTACGCTATAATCAAAATAATATATTTATATAAAGTTGCGTTACAAGCTCCATTCTAGCGCCGATAGAACGTGTCACCAATGAGCAATGTAATGGTGGTACAGTTAATCCCCAAGGCGTCAACAAAACAACCAAATTATGGAACAAACAAACGGTCATGTATGGACCCCTTCCTCGTCCCAACCGACCACAAGCGAAATAGAGAGTGCGGTCAGGTCAGAAGCAAGGGGAGGAACGAGATAAAATGAAATGATATTTGTGATAAGATAAAATCATGAACGCATTAAATTTGTTGCAATTGAAACAAAAAAATCTCTAAAAACGAGAGAAATTAATTAACTACTTAACTAATGCATGATATTCATGTTTGTTGACCACATACCGTCACTTGGCATTTTTACCCAACAAAACCAACAGCTTAACACATTTATGGGAGAAGAAGAAAGGGAAAAAAAATAAGAGGAAGGGCCCAAACGTGTACTCACCTGGTCTTATCTAGACATGTCTTTAAAATCGGTCGAGCGTTTTTTTTTTTTTTTTTTCTTCGGAGGTTCTGCGTGTGTGCTGAGAGCCAAAAGGATGCAGTGACCACCCTGACACCAGGTATAGCGGGTAACAAAGCCCTATTATAATGGCTTCACTCTTTATTACTAAGAGTTCAACACAGTAAAGGAACACATGAGACAATGTCTGTGGGTAAATTGGGGTCACATGTTGGGGCAACTCGCCTGGAGGGAGAGGGCTAGGCTGACCTTACCACATCAGGCGCTAAGCACGAACTACCCTAGGTCAGATGTAATTGTCATCAACTCCCTCGCTGAGTTGGTGGTTCTAAATTGGACTTGAAGCCACGTGGTAAACAGCCAAGTGGTCTATGGGTTACAGAAATAGACTTATGTATATGCCATAGTAAGTAAGGATAAGTCTGATATGCGAAGCTTAGCCTCACCCTGGCTATGCCCATGAGGGGAACCCAGCCTGTGTCAACTAATGCCGACTCGCTCACGTGTGTCAGCTGGTGCTGACACAGCTGAACCTAATCCTTATCCGCCGTGGTGCCCAGCCACAGCAGTAACCTCCAGGTGACAATTGCAACTTCTCGCGCCTGGGCGGGGCGCGAACCGCCGACCCCTCGGATAAGAGGCCGATGTGTTACCATTGTACTATCCCGGAGGCTAGTGTATTTTATCATTTAAGATGTGGCGGTTTTACTAATATTCATATCATATAGATTTTTTAGTTCTATTCTAATTTCCTAGTTCATAACAAGTGTCTCTTAGTAAATAAGCAACCACAGAACACCTAGTAATGATGTATTACCGATATAAATTAGTTTGGCTTGTTCAGGTGGCTAAGCTCAGGCTGGAAATGCTTAATATGTTCCTCGCCACGTCTCACCTGGTTCTGTAGGTGGCGTCACTTTATATTTTGTTATTTCGTTATCTTTTTCAGGTTACCTTTTCATTAACACTTTAGAAATCGATTATTTTATTTTCTATTTTCGGTATTTTTTGCATCATTTGCTCACGGTAGAGATTCAATATTTTACAAGGTCATGTATCGTGGAAAATCTCTTCCCTTTCGTATCCAGCATCCTATCTAAAAAATATTACAAAATATGTAGCAATTTCAAAAAGCATTATATCCATACAATTTAAGAAATGGATTTCCTATTTAGAGTAGGTCTACTATATGAGTATTCATTATTAATTTTTTGATGTTACCTATTTATGCTCGTACGCATATTCCAACGATTGCTGAAATAAGCGCTACTCTTGTTACGCCAGACTCTAGGGCCATTTGATGGCTATTCTCAGACCTATATATATACATATATATAACCTAGAGATAAATATATCACACGAGACTGCGGACTTGAAGTGCGTTGTCTCTGAAATGTAGAGGGAAAGCCTTTTTGATAAAATTAACTCTTATGGTGTGATCGTGGTTTGTCTAAATAATCTCAATTCACTAATGCATAGCACACATTTCTATCTGAAGAAATAGTTCAATTATCGACGCTCTTGGTCCGAGAGAACCAAAAGGGAAGGGATTAGAAGACGGTTAGAGGGGCGGGGCCGAAGGCACAAAGCCAGCGGATCGCGTTTAATTTGGTGAAGAAATTCGCTATTATAAACGGAATAATAATAATAATAATAATAATAATAATAATAATAATAATAATAATAATTATATGATTACTGTTGTTACACAGTTGGCATGAAACAACAATATCATTATCATTATTACTATTAATATCAAAGACTGCACGAGAGAATTGACTCAAAACATCCTTCTGATTGTATGAAAATAAAGCCTTGTTATCTCTCTCTCTCTCTACCAAAAAAAGTGCAGGTTAACATAACTGTTGATAAGAGGACGCGTTCAAAAGCTTTCTCAAGGTTAGTGTGGATTAATTCCAATAAAAATAAATACCTATCATAGATCTTTTTCAGCATGACAAGCAGACATGTTAGCCTACGTAGCAAGCCAAATGAAGCAATTTATAGGAGTAATTTAAACGGAATGCAATTGGAAATAGGATTTGTAGACTACTTTCCATCTAGCATTTAATGCTGAAACCACGGGACAAAAAGACGGTTATTATTATTATTATTTTTTTTCACTTTAAGTGCAGATTTTATAGGAATTAATTAATTGAAGCGGTTAGGAATATTTTCAGGAATCCGTTAGTACTTTTATACTGAGATATTGAAAATAATTCTGTATTTGAATATGATCATGAAAACGAATGTAATGATAAACTACTTATTACTGTAACTATTGCAGAACTTATCAATCTAAGGGCATTATAATTGCCAGCATTATCCGTATCCAAAATCATTATAATTCCCGGAGAAATATAACATGCTTTGTTGACCTACTTTACATTTAACGTTTAATATTGAGACCATCTGAGTATACGTATTATTCAAGGCAAAAGTACGGATAAATTATATTTTGATTTCACTTCCAGAGCAGATTTTATAGGAATTGATTAATTGAAACGGCTGGGAATATTTTTCGGTTCAATCTGCATCTGATAGTACTTTTATATTCGGATATTGAAAATATTAATTCTGCATTAGCAGTTGCATGCCTCCTGAATTTCATTTGAATATTTTTTTTTCTTTTTTACTTGCTAAATATCGATCATATAATCATATATACCGACACTGCTTCCTACATTTTTTTTTTGAGAGCCATTCACCTTCCTCCCCCCACCCCCACCCCACACACACACACTTCCATCCACTGAAAATTAAAAAGAAATGAACAATTATTTTTCGATAATGTAACCTAAGAAAACAACCTGTAGACCATCCTTTTCTCGAGAGCCTTCCATCCCTCTTTTCCCCTCAGAATAAAAGTAGCATTTTCACTCTATTCAAATCGGTAATAAGTTCTCACAGTCCCCTTCCTCGAGGTCCTTTACTATCCAATATATAAATAATAAATAGTAATAATAATAATAATAATATAATAAAATATAATATAATTAATATCTTTTGAAACTTAACCTTATAATATACTCTTCCCATCCATTCCTTTCTCAGAACGCCACTTTCCACTCATCCACCTTAGAAGCTTCCCTCCCCCCTCGCCATGATCCCTTTTTGGACCTCCTTCCTATATCTCTTCTCCTCTTCAGTCCTTCTCCTCCTTTTCCCACTTCCGTTCTCCCTCCCAACCCCTCCCAGAGCTCAGATTTTCCCCACGCTTCCTTTCTACGTCCATTAGACGGGACAAGTTTGTTCTCAAGGGCCCAATACCCAGAGTGCTTCATGCCTGCATTCTGAAGCAAAGCCCTCGATGCAGCGCGAGTACCCGAGAAAGGGAAGGGATAAAGTTTTGGGCTGAGGACTGGGGAGAAGAAAACGTTTGGTTACGGTGAATGACAAGAACGTTTCTTATTATCTTCATTTCAGCTTATTCATTTCCTTTGGATTTATTATACCTATACGGTAAGTTAGTTATATTGTACAACACATATATATAATAAATAAATAATAAATAATAATATATATATAATATATATATATTAGTTAATATGATATAATATATATTATATATATATATATATATATATACACAATGTGTTCGTGAGCATATATAAATTATTGATTTATAATAATAAGCTATTATATATCTTATATATTACTAAAATATATATATATATGAATGAATATGTGAAAGAGTGTGTGTTAAACGTACTACACAGTCACATACACACACACAAATACATCCATCACATTCACACAACATACATGTACCCACACACACACCAACACCAAACCAACAACCACACACCAACACACAGCAATCAAACACATACACACATTTATATAATATTATCTAATACATGATATAATACTATATATTATATATATATATATATTTGAATACATTTAATGTGTGTGTGTTATAGGAATTAATATTAAGCGTTAGAATATTATATATCTATATATTATATATATATTATATTATTATTAATATATATGAAATCGATGTATATATATAACTATTATATAATAATAATAATAATAATATATATATATATAATATAAAATATATATTATCATTCATATAACATGAAGTGAAAAGGACCAGGAGAGAAGAGAGAATTCAAAACACCTTTCTGAAATCATATGAATAACACAAATTCGTTTCTGCACATTTCGTTACAAAAAATACAGTTTATGAACAATACTATTGTAATACACGTCGATTCATGATTTTCAATTTGTGTGCGATTATTCATTTCAGAACATGATTAAATATAGTTTTTTTCATAGTACATTGTATAGATACGAGAAGAAATAAACGTTATTTACTCGGGGTAAAGTTTCAAAGGAAATTTTCGACAATTGGGCAGGTGCATTTTGTCTATTCTTTCTCTTTATCTTTTATATCCTCGGAAATACACCTTTTATCAAGATTATTTTTTTTGTTATATGTAGTATATTTTAATACAACACTTAATTAAATAAGCTTAAATATTTTCAGTATTACTAGTTAACTAATATTGAAAAAAAATTGGTATTTAATATGATCATGAAAAAGAAATCATAAAAAACGATTAGATGCATATCGAGGCGAACCTTATGGAACATTAGGAAAGGCATAGGAGCGATCGTTCCACAACATCAAATAATTTGGTCGGGGCTATGCAACAGCTCGCTTTGGTTGAACATAATTTTAATATTAAGTTTAATATTGAAAACATCTGACTATAGTATTATTCAATGATAAACATACTATGATAATATTAAATATTTTGATTTATATTCAGTCAATTATTATAGGAATATATATAATTAAACCGGTTAGAATATTTTTTGGTTCAATTATGATATGATAGTACTTATATATTGATATTGAAATATGTAATTCGATTGTAGTATCTTTTCACTCATGTATATTTCATTGATATATATATATATATTATTTTATTTATATAATTCTAAATAATCGTCAGTATAATATATATACACGAGATACTGCTTTAAGTACATTTTGTTTTATGTTGTTTTTTGTGAGGACCATTCACCCCACCCCCCCCCCCCCCCAAACACTCACACCACTGAAACATAAAAATGAACACAACAATTATTTTGATAATGTAACCAATATAATCAACTGGACGACCATCCTTTTCAGAAGATCTTCCCCATGCCCCTTCCCCTCAAAATAAAAGGTAGCATTATCACTCTATTACAAACATCGGTAATACAGTCTCACAGTCCCTCTCGAGGTCTTGTTCTATCTCACTCATATAATAATAATAATAGTAATAATAATAATAATAAAATAATAATAATAATAATAATATAATAATAATCTTTGAAACTAACCTTATAATATAACCTCCCATCCATTCCTTTCTCAGGAAACGTCCACTATCCTCACCCACCTTCAGAAAGCTTCCCCTCCCCCTCCCCACGATCCTTTTGAGGACCTCCTTCCTTCCTCTCTGTCTCCTCTCCTTCCTCCTTCTCCTCCCTTTCCCTTCTTCCTTCTCCCTCCCAACCCATCCCAAATCTCAGATTGTTCCCGTCCTTCCCTTTCTTCGTCCATTCAGCACGGAACAATATTTGTTCTCAGGCCAATTCCAGAGTGCTTCATGCGCTGCATTCTGGAAGCAAAGCCGAACAGCGCGAGTCTCCCGAGCAGAAGGGAAAAGTTGGGCTGAGGACTGGAGAAGAAAACGTTTGTAAGTGAAGACAACGAACGTTTCAGACTTTTAGTTTCTTCAGTTCAGCTATCATTCCAAGAAAAAAAAAATGCATGGTACAAAAGACAAATCATACATAGAAAGAGCGATTAAAATGCAAATCCATCGAAGGGCGACACGCTTTATGTGGTAATGGCCATTCGCAGGAAAGGCATGGGAAGCGATGCTGTTCAGTCACGAAGCATTAGGCGAACGATAAGGTTTGGGTCGTTTGGCGCTCAGGTGCACTGGGACGGTTAGCTCAGCTGTTGAGGGTTTGGTAACATGATATATATATATATATATATATATATGATATATATATATACATATATATGTATATATATATATATATATATATGTATATATATGTATATATGTATATGTATATGTATATGTATATACACATACATATATATGTATATATATATACACATACATATATATGTATATATATATATATATATATATATATATATATATATATATATACATATATATACACACTCGCGTACAGTATACATATATGTATATACACAATGTATAGATAGATGTATATGTAAGTATATATATATATGTATATATATGTATGTATGTATGTGTGTGATGGACACACACACACACACACACACACACACACACACACACACACACACACACACACACACACACACACACACACATACACACACACATATATATATATATATATACATATATACTTATCCAACTGGACTCATGGCACCAGAACCCATTTCAAAGATATATCTTGGCACCTGGCCCTTCTCAAATAGATGAAAACAACCCTTTCATGTTGAAAAGAACAAAAGCTGATGGACATCAAGGATGAATTGCCTGTATTCCTTTTCATTAAACAATTTATTTATTTGCCATTCACTTTTTGACATGGAGAGGACACCGTCAAGGAAGGTGCAGACCGGCACTGATAATCAATATACGATATTTTATGGAGAGAGAGAGAGAGAGAGAGAGAGAGAGAGAGAGAGAGAGAGAGAGAGAGAGAGAGAGAGAGAGAGAGAGAGAGAGAGAGGGTGAAACAAAGATGGAAAGAAAGTGAATGAGAGAGATGAATATAGACGGTGGAAGCATGAAGACAACAAACAAGTTCGAAAGAAAAAGCTTTAGAAAAGAGATCATTATAAGAGAACAGTAAATGCAAGGACGATGCAGCTGCACCATTTTAATTGAATATGTGAAAGCCCTGAGGGGAAACTGCATGCAATGTATGACTCCTTTTTTGTTTTGTATTCTTGTCAAGGCAGAAGGTAGTGAAAATTAAAAGTTGACGTCGTATTACGACTAGTATATTGAATATATAAGATTGCGTGTGCATTTGTGTATGCGCGCGCACACGCTCACGCACGCACGCACGCACGCGCACACACACACACACACACACACACACACACACACACACACACACACACACACACACACACACACACACACAATTTTATATACATATATATACATATATATGTATATATGTATATATAAATATATATATATATATATATATATATATATATATATATATATACATATATGTAAAGAATTTAGATAGAAATGATAACATATTAAACAATTAATATTTCCTTTAGATACCATTATTTAATGTACTCTTGTTTTGTATGTATACGTATGATTCGTGTCGAATTGTAATGCCGTACCAAAATGTATTTCCCTTGTTTCTGCGCATGCGTGGTGGTCGGCTACTACTAAAATCCTTGTGGGGGGTAGTAGGCCCACTTTGCCCAAACTCTTGTTCGTGTGAGCACTGGTACACCTGCTCGTAAGTAATTTATGGTTCTGAAGGTCCCTACTTCCTAGCCTGTTTACTTTAAAGCAAGTGGAGTTTATATAAACATTAATCTATTCTTATATTAGATTTTTCTTTGTATTACAGCCTTTTCTTGATTTAATAAATCGGCTGATTAAAGACTGAAAATTAGCCAGGCCATCAGCATCACCTATCGGCTCCTCCTTGTAGTAATTTCACCCAGTACGGGAATATCTTATTTTGCATACATGTATTATGATGTATCAACAAGGATTTTTTTATGTCTTATTAATATATGTTACAATGTTAACATATTTTTTGATTAATCCCTGTGAATTGTGGTGACTGACTAGTATTGATTCCTCCGACTGAATAGAAAAGAAAAGCAAATGAAACAAAAAGATAAGGAACCATATACAATAAATATACGTACATATGTAAATATATTCATATATATGTATATATATGTATATATATATATATATATATATATATATATATATATATATATATATATATATATATATATGCTTGCATGTATATATCTGTTCATA
The DNA here is from genome assembly GCF_015228065.2 of Penaeus monodon. Classification (NCBI taxonomy): domain Eukaryota; kingdom Metazoa; phylum Arthropoda; class Malacostraca; order Decapoda; family Penaeidae; genus Penaeus; species Penaeus monodon. The sequence goes on along the minus strand of NC_051423.1, from coordinate 16,453,043 downwards.
TATAAAATATATACACGTTATTTTAGACTATATCACTGTGCTCATTGTCAATACTACTAGTAAGTATTAAGAAAACTGATATATGAGCATCCTCATTTTCGCCAAAGCTCTTAGCAGGAAAATGTTTAATTCATGCAACAGTGCCGTTCATAATATTGCTATCGAAAACGTTCTTCATCGACTACTAGAATTAATAGCAGATCTAAATAGGTGGGGAAGGGGTGGTATGAGCAGCCCCCCCTCCTCCTTAATGGAACAGATATGCCTGATGCCTGCGAATAATTCAGACAACAATGTAAATCAGGGGTTGCTGAAAGTGATAATAAAATACAGTGAAAATATCCCCCTCCAAGGTCGCTTGGCACCTTGTTATACGATCACCCCCCCCCCCCTCCCCGAAATAGTCAATCAGTCAATGATTATAATAATGTGTCTCATAAGGCATTATCGTGTCACTCCCCATGTGTGAAAGCTGTGTTAATAAAGGGTGAGTATGATTCATATATTCGTGTAAAAACCCTAGCTTCGCGGACACAAAGACGGGAAGAAATACGGTTGTTTAGTTTTACTTCGTTAAACAAAAACGAAATTTAACCAACCAACAGACGTTTGATTTTGCTCTTCGCAAAAGGTTGGGGAATGCTGTCGGTTGCTCTAAACGAATCATATATATATATATATATATATATATTATATATATATATATATATATATATATATATATATATATATATATATATATTATATATATTATATATATATATTAATATATATATATCTTTATATACATATTATATATATAAATAAATATATATATATTATATATATATATATATATATATATATATTATATATATATCGTTACAATTACTTCTGTCATCAAAAATAGCATACAAATTGCCAAAGACCAGTCCAACCAGCTCACAGGCATTCAAAGGAAAATAATAGAAAAATCAATTACTTTCCTAAAGGTAATCGATTACCTTCCCAAAAGTAATTAGTATTTTCTGAAATACATTCAGTATATATTTATTATTATATTATTATTTTTGACTAATTAGTTACACTTATTAATAGAATGATCTATAAGAGGGGGCTTCAAAAAGTTCATGGAAAAAGGACAGTATGGAAAATCGGTTTTATTTATGTTTAATTTACAACATATGTTCCATTAAGGCCAATATATTTCTGCAAGCGTTGATACCAGTCTTTAAGTCCTGTGCAAAACTGAGGGTCATGTGATCTGAACGATGTCAGAGCAGCTATTTTTAGGAAAACTGGTACCTTTCAATGATTTCTTAAAGTCTAGAAAGAGAAGGAAGTCGGATGGGGCTAAATCGGGGTGGATGTCGGACGATTTCCCATCGAAATTCACGTAGCACAGCTCTTGTCTGCCGAGCGCCGTGAGCGGGTGCATTGTCATGGTGGAAGAGAACGCACCGAGGCAGCTTTCCAGGGCAATTTTCTAAGGTTTTCTTGGATAGTTTTCTCAAAACGCATTCACATAATAAGATGTATTTTTTTTTTTTTTTTGCTCTCGAGGAAGTCAACCAACAAAATCCCGTCTGCATTCCAGAAGACAGTGTGGCCCTGACATTTCTTCTTGAACGCTTAGATTTTGCTTTGACTGGTCCACTTCCACCCTTGGCCAACCACTGCTCTGACTGAATTTTGTCCTTGGGATCGTATTGATTGAGCCATGTTTCATCCCCTGTCACAGTTCTATGCAGAAAGGCTTCAGAGTCCTCATCCCGCTTGTTCAAAATTTTCATTGAAAGATCTACCCTTGTTTGCTGCTGATCTTGGCGTAACAACCTGGGGACCCATCGATCGGAAAGCTTGCTTAACTCCAAACTTTCCACCAGAATTGTGTGCAGAGATGTTTAGTGTGTCTGCTACTGATTCAGTGGTTATTCGTCTATCCTTTTCAATCACGTCGGAAACAGCATCAATGTTTTCCTCACAAACTGACGTTAGGCCTGCCACTGCAGGGCTCATCTTCAGTTTCGTTTCTTCCACTTCTTAACCGACTTATTTATTTGTAAGTTGTTGATTTCTTTGGGTCATTGTCACCATACACTTGTTCCAGAGCGGCATTGATTTGCCTCTTCTCTTAACCGAGTTTCACCATGAATTTAATATTTGTCCTGGCCTCATTTAGGTGGATTCCATATTGCTTGAATGGTGCCTGACTTCCAATTGGCGGCGATGCATTATTAGATGCATTTAAGGGTTCATGTTTGAACACGTTATAACACGTTGGTACAAGAAAGTTCAGGTACATTGAAATCAATTTTTAGTTATGGACTTTTTCCAACTTTTTGAAAACCCCTTTTGAAAACTCATTTTCCATAGATTGTTACAATATTTCGATCATTAATCTCTTCATGGGCAAAGATGGACTGTTAATTAATTAATAACGTATTGGGTTATGCGAATGATATATTCTCGTTTTAATGATTATTGTAAATCTCATCAGTGCTATATTTTAATTAACTATTATGCGGTAATTTCATATGCGAGTAAAATCAGGCATGCATTTGGGATATAAACATTTCTAGAAATCAAACTTGCAGTCACATTAGTAATAACATGATGAAATAATGAATCCTGCAGTCAGTGTCCATAAGTAGGCCTACGTTTCAGGATTTGAATCTGTGAGACCTTAAGTATTCCTAAAGTTTATTCGCCTGAGAAGCTGACGTTATGAAATTGCGAATATATGGAGATATTTGTAGAAAGGGACATCCATATAGTCTCTAACATTAAGGGTTTTTGATGGATTCTAACTGCTCGTTGGCTACATCAAAAGGCATATTTTATAACGTACTAAAGGGAATCCAGTTAACACAAGAAAAATACCTCACGCTCTGTCAGAACACTTTTTTTTTCTCTCTCATATACATACATAATATATATAGATATGATATATATATATATATATATATATATATATATATATATATATATATATTTTTTTTTTTTTTTTTTTTTTTTTTTTTTTTTTTTTTTTTTTTTTTTTCTTTCTTTTAACGGTAGGTTCATGTCTGAGCCGCCGTGGTCACAGCATGATACTTAATTGTAGTTTTCATGTTGTGATGCTCTTGGAGTGAGTACGTGGTAGGGTCCCCAGTTCCTTTCCACGGAGAGTGCCGGTGGTACCTTTTTAGGTAATCATTCTCTCTATTTATCCGGGCTTGGGACCAGCACTGACTTGGGCTGGCTTGGCCACCCAGTGGCTAGGTAGGCAATCAAGGTGAAGTTCCTTGCCCAAGGGAACAACGCGGCGGTCGGTGACTCGAACCCTCGAATTCAGATTGCCGTCGTGACAGTCTTGAGTCCGACGCTCTAACCATTCGGCCACCGCGGCCTTATATATATATATATATATATATATATATATATATATATATATATATATGCATATATATATATATATATATATATATATATATATATATATATTATATATATATATATAATATATATATATATAAATATAATATATATATTATTATATGCATATATATATATATATATATATAATATATTTATATATGATATATATATATATAATATATTATATATATATATATATATATATATATATATATATATTATATATTGTATATAATTATTATATATAATATATATATTTATTATATATATATTTAATATATATATATATATATATATATATATATATACATGGGGGCCGCGGTGGTTAAAGCATCGGACTGTCACGACGGCAATCTGAGTTCGAGGGTTCGAGTCACCGGCCGGCGCGTTGTTTCCCTTGGGCAAGGAACTTCACCTCAATTGCCTACCTAGCCACTGGGTGGCCAAGCCAGCCCAAGTCAGTGCTGGTCCCAAGCCCGGATAAGATACTGAGAATGATCACCTAAAAAGGTAACACCGGCACTCTCCGTGGAAAGGAACTGGGGACCCTACCACGTACTCACTCCAAGAGCATCACAACATGAAAAAACTAAGTATCATGCTGTGACCACGGCGGCTCAGACATGAACCTACCGTTAAAAGGAAGGATATATATATATATATATATATATATATATATATATATATATATATATATATATATATATATATATATATATATATATATATATGCATATATATATATGCATATATATATATATATATATATATATATATAATATATATATATATATATATATATATATATATATATATATATATATATACATATACACCTTGATACTAGGATTTGACTCGCTATCTTTATTTATTCATTTTTAATTCTTGTCAACTGACAATAGTTAAGTTTACGTATATCTGGAAATTTTGAAACGAATGTATATTGTAATTATCCCTGTGGGTCCCATACTTTTCCCAGGCTGTAGCCCCCTTGACTTCCAGGTGGATTCCTAGTCCCCCTCCCCCCTCATTACATATGTGTAGTGACTCCCAATACTCAGTAGCAAATAGTTAATCTAAAATTACTTTTTTATATAATTAGTTTCCACTGCCATCAGAAGACTTTCAATGTCTTGAAAGATCAGGGAGTTTGGTGTTGTACTATCTGGATGCTTTATTAAAAACGAGGGCTTATACAAACTCAAACATCGAATTATTAATTTATTTACGTAAGTTGACGAACACAATACAAAAAGAAAAAAAAAAGTAAAACGACTGACATTAACACGTGACAACGTTAAACACTGAACAAATACGTGACACGTAATACTTCGGTAAACACTAAAACTCGTGGCACGTAACACAACGTTACAGACCAAAACACGTGCCACGTAACACAACGTTACACATCAAAGCGCGTGGCGCGTAACACAATGTTAAACATCAAAACACGTGGCACGTAACAACGTTAAACATCAAAACACGTGGCACGTAACAGTATTCATTACTGAATAAGCACGTGACATGTAAACATGTAACACTAAACCCACAACACAGTACGGGACGCGTAACATTAACGCGACACAACGTAAAACACTAAAACACTTCAGCTAAGCTAACTAATCTACGGAAAAGAAGCTAACCTGTCTACGCAACGTTTGGGTGTGACGGGGTACTGGGATGTGGAGGTCTGGTTACGAGCATATATGGGTCAGCGGTACATAACCTGCGTCGTAGGTACAGCAGCCGGCGGGTGAAGAAGCTAAGGTGCTGTCAACCGCCTTCTCCAGAAGCCTGCGCCTCTCTCCTTTGCACCGCGAAGGTAGACGCAGGTTTACCCGAACCTTTTGAAGATGGGCTCAGACAGGCGTTCACTCGATCGCTCGTTCGTTCGTTCACTCATTCGCGTGGAAGAAAAATCCTGTGGGGCACGGGGGTGCCGAAAACATAACGTGACACCGTGGTGGGGTGTCGTGCCACTACTCATGTGAACTCATACTCTCAATTTTGATATGCTTCAAATTGGAAACAAGAGGATTAAACAGACACATTTCACTTATAAAACCTAATTTAGTAAACAAAATCATTTAGCAGTTTTATCTGTGTTAGTAATATGCCACCCCATTCTGCCTCCTCCCACCCCTTCAGATCTTTCCAAAATCCCAGGGGACCGGTACCACTCACTTTGGGAATCAATGCTTTACCTCATTTTATTATTATTATTATTTTTATTTTTTTTATTTATTTATTATTTTTTTTTTATAAAAAACTATTCTAGAGTCTGCTTCTGTCTGAGAATATAAATATTGCATCTTTTGATTTCGCTCTGATACATTCATGGGCCATAACATTAATGCATGGAGATACGATACCTGCTTATCCTCTAAGCTGACAGAAGTTCTCGTCTTCAGCAAAATAGGTAAGAAATTAGGGGCCTACAATGCCTTTAAGATTTTTGGATTCTACACCCCCCCCAAAAAAAAAAAAAAAAAAAATACGTTTAAAGTATACAAGTATGACTGTTCTTTGCAGTTTCGTCCATGATTGTGCTGATGCCACATCTCAGAGTTAATTATAGACCCTATCTTAATAATCAGTAATAACACATGGTAAATATAGGAATAAATCTTGATTATAATAGTAATATTACTCATTCAGTATATTTGAATGGTATGTGGCATCCCTACGTTTGTTGTTATTTTACCAGTTGTATAGGCAGGTGCAATATTTGCATTTAAAATGTAGTAGCGCAAATCTAGGAGACAGCTCAGTTAATGTGTGACAATAAATAAAAAAATGGGCCTCCAAGCTTTTCTTATCATTTCCAATGTGAAATAATCAACAAAGGCAAAAATGCATTCAAGGACAAGTTATGTAGTCCTTATGCATAAGGATAACTTAAGGACAGTTCTTACAGACGTGAATACGAAATGTAAGTAAAATGCACGAAACGGCTAAATAAACCTCTGGCAATAAATCCGAAGGGGCATCAACGGTTTCCTATCACACTCGATGCAGAAATTTTCTTGCAATTGTGCAAATTTGTATTGCAGTTTTAAAGACATACATCTCTTTAATTGTTTTGCCCTGCACCCTTAAAATATAATACAACAATAAGAACAATAGGCCTAAACTTCTTCCCTCGACCCTGTAGTCCTTGTCGGTAAATTTCCAATCTCAATAGTTTGTATTTCTACTACCATTAGTTGCAGTACAGTTTTATGGTAAAAGATTGCGTATCGTGATACTGATGCTATCACAGTGTTTAGAAGCAACCATCTGCTCTTGAACCTTTTGGTTAATCTAGTATTACTGTATATTAATATACATTATTAAGAAATATAACGATCGATGATAACCAGGGGCGTCAACTGTGGGAGGGCAGCTGCTGTTCCAGTCTCTTCGGCTTTGTATGTGTCTGCAGTCAAATTCTATTAAGATCAAGCACCAGCCGAAGAAATGAAGTACTGTAATTTCAGAAAAGAAGAATTTTCAAAACCGTTTCAGTGGGCCAGCCGGTACTAATCCGCGTTAAGTATATATTTATATAAGTCCCTTGAAAAATTAATGAAGTCAAGGTTCTTTAGGCTTCTGGATGGGTGGGTGATGGGGGGGGGGGTAAACATGTAACCCGTAAGTTCAAAATTTAATTACAGGCAATTATGAGCCCACAGCGAGGGACAGGGGAAGCTGGAGTGGGAAGGACAAACACGGTTAATTGCACTGATATATTAGCAAAGAGTATGAAGGGAGTCTGTGCTAATCCCATGCTTTTATTATATAGATTAGTTATATCACTGCCACAGGGTAAATAACCTCATATACTTTAAAAGCTTCATGTAAACAAATATCAGTTTTACTAAGAAAAAGAACCCTCACACAGTTTAACCTATATCTAAAACATTATCTAACCTATTGATTACTGTGTGATACCCACACGCCGCCTCAATAACAAAGGCTTTCAGCAGCGCATATCTATTTGCTTTTAGAATGTATTTACAAGGGAGATATTTACAAGGAGGATAATATAACCAAAGATCCTCTGCACAGTCATATATAGTCATGCAAAAGGATAAGCCAGGTAGGACGTGCTTTGTCCATTAAGCATCGTCTTTGTCCTAGAATTTGTGACTGGGACAAAGAGGGCTGTGGAGGGAGAGGGAGAGGGAAGAAAGAGAGAAAGAGAGAGAGAGCAGGAGAGAGAGTAGACAGAGGGAGAAAAGATAGATAGAATAGATAGATAGATAGATAGAAATACGAAATCACCAAGAAAGAGTGGCGTGGGAACTCGCATTAAGCATTCATTATACGGAGCTCCGATTTTCGACGACGGAATTGCATTTTCGACGGAAATTGGATTGGGATCCACCGGAAATAATTTTGCACGAGCGAGGAGGATGCAGAGTGATAGAAGATTCGTGTCTGTCCTCTTGGCCGAACCAAAGAGAGTAGATAATGCTATGCAGTTACATAACATGAGTGAAGGTTGGTAGAGAGAGTGAGAGAGAGAGAGAGAGAGAGAGAGAGAGAGAGAGAGGCGGGGGGGGGGGGGGGAGAAAGGGGGACTGGGGGAGAAAGAGGGAGGAGAGAGAGAGAGAGAGAGTAGGAGGGACCCTTTTTTCTTGGCTGACAACCCTTCTAGAAATAGTAAGTCGATAAAATACCGGTGGCTGTGACATCTATCTCCACAGATTTCATCATGGGTGAAAATGAACCCAAAATAGAAATGAAAATAACGACGCGAACTTCAAATGAAAGTTCTAAGTCCGGCATGTGTTCTGTGGGTGAGCAGTGCAGACCGGGGCCGGGATACTCGGGATAACTACGCATCCATTACAAGGTAGAGGGCGTTGTAACTTACTACATCGTACCTTCCGATCTCCTGTCTACATTGTAACCACCCATATTCAAACAAATATTAGAGTGTAGTAAGCACATTGTAAGGCCCATGTTAATAGTGTAAATTAATTTCACTGACTACCAAGAGAGGGCAGACCGGTAGTCGACTGACCAAATCAGCAGTTACATGCTACATGTAACCAATGGAAAGTATTGGCTGTCTTATTACCACGCCTCCAACGGTTACGAACACCATGGAAGGCCCAGCGACTGTCTCACTGAGTGATATTTTCTTCTGTATGCGCCATAAAAGTTAATCCATTATTGAAGTTTAAGCCATCACAAATGCTCATGCGCAATGGCAGCGTCCAGGATTAAATTTAAATTCATCTCCGGACCAGGCATTATTATTGAGCTTAAAGATTAATCCTGCACATGCGCAGAACAAGCCAGTTAATCCCACCAATCATGCATTGATACGTCATGACAACGTCATCAACTCCATAGAAAAGATGGAGTTGAGTTGCAATCAATATTTATAATAAGCAATAATGAAACAAATTCTAACATTTTCATGTCAAAGATGTTTGTGAAAATTCATTAATATACATTTATATAAATTGTGCGATATTCAAACTGCAGAGAATTAAAGACACAGGTAGAAAAACATTCCCAACTTATGCAATGTGTTATCAAATAAAAAAGAAAGCTTTAAATAACACCACAGGTTTCAAATTCAAAGTAAAAACTTTGTGATTCTTAAAACTGAAGTGACTTTAAAAGTGCTTGTACATTTACTATCATGATCCTCGTTAGCAACACCCTGTAAAAAGTACCCTACCCGTGTCCCGCAATCACACACGAGAAAAATCTCCCGTAGAAAACTCCCGCGAATATAAATTTACAAGTACCTCATTTTTGTTTGACACCCTCATTTCTATAATATTTATAGTCTATTTGAAGCCATTTTTATAATTTCATTTGTACTGACATAGATATATATTGGTTTGATATAAAACTAGCGTGCATATATATATATATATATATATATATATATATATATATATATATATATATATATATATATATACACACACATATTTACATTATAACTTTTATGACACTCTTATGCTGGTAATGGTCCTATGCTGTTGGTAAAGGCTCGACTCCACCCCCATTTCTAGGAATTGTGCTTAAGTTGACGAATCTGATTTTACTTTTGAAATATGTTAAATTATCAATCAATGTTTTAATGATATTACAATAGGAAATAGCAGTATATACAAGTTATTTATTATCAACATCTTCAAATTACGATGAAACGATTTATAACTACCGAAATCAGTTGAAAATATGCGGGAAACTAAATGCCTCCCATCATACTTTTTCTTTTGTCTATCAACATCGGTGATCATTCAAACACATTCTGTAAACAAAACATGATTCTGTCTGTGATACTTCCCGTATCGCATTTGTCAAGGAACACTTTTGAAGACCTGAATATGCTCAAGGCTAAAGCATAAACAATAATGTGCATGACAATGAAATGTGTTAATTAAAAGCATAGGTATAAGAAAGATAAACTTACAAAGCTTACAATGGTGCTCTATGGTGAGAGCCTAGCCGATGAGTTAGAGTTGATTCTGGGCTCCGCGGCTTAAATGGCCCAGCCGCAATATGTACACTGCGGTCAGGTCCAAAGAGCTCCACGGTGATTGGCGGGGGGCAGATCACCAAACGTCATGAGCCTGCTCTACCGTGCGCAAGAACTCGTCACGAGGTGGTCACCACAGCACTCCCCTTCCATTTAAACCGGTCGCGAAACTGAAGGTGCGCAGGTTTCACTTGGTCAATGCTGATGTTGTCCTCTCCTTGCAGACACCGGATGGTGATGGTCTTACCATCCCGGTTGATGACAGGAAGAGGTCCCTCGTAGAGCGGGCAGAGGGGTGGCTTGGTGGGTCGCCTGACGAAGACATGTGAGCAGCCTTGAAGGTCGGGTGGTAACTAAATGTCTTGCTGCGGTGAAGGTCGAGTTGGACAGGAGTGGATGCGAACCATGTGGTCGCGAAGCTGTTTTCTGAAAGCTCCCCGGTCCTGGTCTCCGGAGCCAACTATGAAATCCACAGGGAGGGCTATGGTGGTTCCGTAAACCATCTCGGCAGTGGTGCACTGAAGATCCTGCTTGAAAGAGGTCCGCATGTGCAGGAGTACTTAAGGCAATTGGTCCACCCAATGACGAGTGGAAGATGAAGCCGTGAGGACCTCCTTCAGTTGGTAGTGTAGGTGCTCTGCCATGCCATTGGCACTGGGATAGTATGCCGCGGTCTGGATGCGCTTTGAGCCGAGAAGAATCATCAGCTATCTCCAGAGCTCGGACTCGAACTGAGAACCGCGATTGGTCGTGACCGTTGCAGGAGTGCCAAGTGCTGATGAAGCTCTTGGCAATAGTGGCAGCAGTGATATCCTGGATGGGGGTGGCCTCAGGCCACTTGGTAAACTGGTCGATCATCGTCAGGACATAGGTGTACATGTTCGAAGCAGCCGTCTGGTACCAGGAATACCTGTGGAGGAGATTTAATATGCCAGTGAACCTTACTGCGCTGGCACTCAATGTAGGTATGGCTCCACTCCCGGACGTTTCTATTGATACCAGGCCACATGACTTTGCTGCAGATGAGATCATGGGTCGTGCTAATTCCCTGCTGAGCATGGTAAGCTACGAAAAACTGTCAGCGGAATGATGGTGGGATGTAAGGACGAGGTCGGACAAGGATGGTGTCCTGTGAGTCTTTAATCTGCACCTGCTCCAGCTGAAGAGAGGTATCTCCGTTGAGTAGCCTGTACAAGGAAGTGTCCTTTGCTGTTCCCTGCGAACTAGATGGTAGTCGATGGGCTTGTAATCTGTCAAGATGTGGAAGTCTTTGCCCTCGATGTATGTCTGGAAGTGCTTGATGGCAGTGTAGACCACAAGGAGTTTTTTGCCGAAAGCACTGTATCAATTTTGCTGAGAGCTAAGAGTCTGCAAAAAGAAAGCCAGGGCTGCCAACCATTTTACCTTGATCTTGCTGCAGAACGGCTCCCATGGCGGCGTCCAATGCGTCATTGGCTATATTGAGCCTTGGCCCCTTTGCTGGTGGTTGAGGAGGGTCGCTGAGGCTAAGGCATCTTTGCTGATATCGAAAGCTTTGGTTGCCTCAGGGGTCTAGGTAATGTCTCTGCCGCGTCCTGACCTGGATGGGATGAGGAGACTTTGTAGTGGAGCGAGTAGGGGTGCATACTTGGGAATCAACCTCCTGAAGAAATTTATCATACTTCCTAAGTTGTCCCTTGGTTGTTGATCTAGAGAACTGCCTGATGCTGTTGACCTTCTCCTGAGTTGGGGTGATGCCATCCGCGGTAATTGTGTGACCTAAGAAAGTAAGAGAGGTGACTCTGAAAAGACTCTAACCAGGGTTGATGATGACTGGCTTTCTGTAGGTGGCCGAAGCGGGCGTAGAGGTGCTTTTTATGCTCTTCACGTCTGCTGCTAGCGATGAGTATGTCATCGATGTAGACGAAAACACCCTGTGGATGGGTAACATCATCCATGAAACGTTAGAAGGTCTGGGCGGCGTTGCGGAGGCCGAACGGCATTCAAAGAAATTGGTATAGGTCGAAGGAGGTGGTTACAGTTGTCTTTGGGATGTCCTCCTCGGCGATAGGAATCTGGCGGTATGTTCTGAAAGGTTGATCCTGGAGAAAATCGTGCAGCCTGAGAGTTCGCATGTGAAGGAGTGGAGGTGCGGGAGAGTGTAGCGATCCGGCGCGGTAACTGTGTTGAGATGGCGATAATCACAACAAGGGCGCCAGTCGCCGTCTTTCTTCTGTACAAGGTGCAGGGGGGATGCCCACTGGCTGCTGGAAGGGCGTATGATTCCGAGCTCCCTCGGTGCTCAAACTCTGTCTTGGCGATGCGGAAACGGTCTGGTGCAAGGGGCCTGCAAGAGGAGTAGACCGGTGGTCCAGTCGTGACGATGTGGTGTGTGACAATGTGTGGCGGCGTCGTTGCCACGTTAATGGGT
>NC_051423.1:16428241-16435741 GCF_015228065.2 Penaeus monodon | reverse complement strand
GAAAGTATATTACCGAATACTGAGGAGAGTAAGAATTTTGGGTGAAAAAATTTGGAGCATTGAAAAAGAGATCATAATAGTCAAATTAAAATTATTGTATGAGCTGAAAAAGAAAACAAAAAAACATCAAACATGGGGAAAGCTGGAATTCATACTGGAGATCCCCCCTAAACGGCAGTTCGCCTTGCCGCGGTGGGGGGCTTTGAGGTTCCCAATGATTTTAGTGAGCCTGACCAGAGGGGCTGCCCATGCTGGAGGGGTTCCACCAGTGAGGGGATGATAAAAAATGGCTTTCCTGGTGCATCAAGGGCCTAAGGAGAGGGGATGGTGGCACCCACCCCTGGTTCATCTTGGACCAGGGGAGAAACTCACCCCACATATGTTTTGCCGTGCGTGGCCAATCCCCATATTACTAGGAGGACAGAAGTCCCTAGGAGTTTAAGCGATGCAGCCACGCTTGCGCCCTGCAGCTAGCGGACACACCCTTTTGGGTTCCTCTTATTCTGGTTAGACGGGTGGGCTTTGATCAAGGGGCCCGGTCCAAAGTCAATCGGCTGGTCAAAATATGGCTAGGGTTCAAGCAGGCATTTATTCAGTCGGTAAGCGCATAGGTCCCGTGACTGCCAACAAAAGTAACTGTAAATAGTGGCTGCATATATTTTTCCTCATTTACCCCTGTGGCTGTGTTGGGAGATTTTTGAGCCCCAACTATAGTTTCCCCTCGTTTGACTCCATGGTGGGTGGGTTGGGTGAGGAAATGAAGGAATTCCAATTTGTATGAGTACTACAAAAATTTTACAAAGATTAGCTCTCTCTCCTGACGACCTACGCAATCCCCCGACCATTCCCTCTGGAAACATCACGTATTATCACTTTTGGAAACCTTTTCCAGCTTCCAAAGAGCAAGAAATGGGAAATCGTAATGGTTTTTCCAGGGCTCCCAAAACAGGTTAGAAGGGGAAAAAAGTTCCTCCTCCAATCCACTAAGGAAAATTCCTAACCTGGTAAATATGAAAACATTTTCATATAGTAAGTACCTAGTAGTTGAAGACCATTGAAAGGTGTTATCAGTCATGGATCTTGAATATTTTCGAAGTACATCGAAAAAAATTATGAAGTATGTTCAAAACGTGATCCTTGCATTACCCCACAGCGGAGATGGTAAGCCTGAATAGTTTGAGGTTTTTGTCCACCAGACGAGAAGGGGGACCGTCCTGCGTGCGATTATGGCGACATTTCCCTGGGGCTAAAAGTTTTCATGTTCTCCTCCACAAAAACCCTCAATCAGTGTAGGGAATGGTTTTTTTTTCCCGAGAAACTGATTGAGGTAATTCTGAGGAGAAAAAACCTGTTTAGAGGGAAACTAGAGAAATTTTTCAAGTAGTGGCAGTAAAAACGTTTTTAAAGAAGAAAAGTTGATGGCTTCAAAACCAGTCGACAACCAGCTCTTCTTCTAACTTTTTAACACGTTAGTCCTTCCAGAATCGGTTAAGTTTAGCATGGTAACCACCTCAAGGTAAAAGCCATATGTGCCCAAACCCTATGCGGTGCTTTCCCACTGCCAGGGTTTATGGGCATGGAGCCAACTCTTGCCGTTTTAAAGAAAAATGGGCCAAAAACCAAGAGTATGGTGTAAAGGTGTGGTACAAAACAGGTCATCAAGGAGATTGGAACAACTGTCCAGGTCCCAATATGCTGTTTACCACTGCAAAGAGGCCTCATGAAAGCTTCTTCAAAGGCAGTGGTAAAAAGGTACAGATTTGAAAAGGAAAGTATTGGTAATAAGGGAGTAAAGGAGAAAGTTTAGTTTTTCCAGAGGCAAAGCGACGTGCCCGTGGTGCTATTTTGCAGAGCCAAGTAAGTCCTTTGCTTCGGTTTCTAGCCCATCCCTCCTTCCCACCAAAAACCCTTGCCCTCCAATGCTTTCTTACAACATACACTCTCTGCCCACTTCCTTTAACCCTCAGTCGCAAATTGCTGACACCAGAAAAACGGAGTAGGAGTTGAGGGGGTCTATTGAGGAGGACTCCTCCTCCCAAAAGTAAGGTCTCTTTGGAGCCAACATTTAAGGCTCCAGAGGCCTCAAACGGTGTGACAGCTCCAGCTGCCACCACATCTACAGGGGGCCTCTGCTGCTAGGCAGAATGCCCCTGAAGTAAAGGCTCAGGCACACCCTTTTGCCCAGGCAAAGGAAATCCTGAACCTGTGCAAAAAAGAACTCCAGCTGCCACATCCACAGGGGCCTCCGCTGCTAGACAGAATGCCTCTGAAGTAAAGGCTTCAGGTCCACTCTTTTGCCCAGGCAAAAGAAATCCTGAAACCTGTCCAAGGGAAAAAACATGGTGGAAAACAACTAGTTTCCACAGGTAAACAAACCATTAAAAAGGTACTCCCAGGATCATGGAAAGAGACAGCTTAAATGTGTAAGGCAAAACCTTGACCACAAAGTGGCTGCCAAAACACCTTATGAGAAAAAATAATATAAAAGAAACTGGATTACCCTAATCCAATGGAACTGGATTTAGGGTATCCAGGGTATTTGCATGAATGGATACCCTAATCCAATTCCATTGGATTAGGGTATCCATTCATGCAAAATGGGAAGAACTGCAATATCTGATAGCTTCATATAATCCAGTTTGTGTATGTCTACAAGAGATTATGACCAGGGAAAAATTGTACCATTTCCCTGAGAGGATTCCAAATTCAAGCCCATTATGGGACCTTTGACAATGGGACCTCATTGAGGAGTAGCAGTCATGGTACGTCAAGATATTCCCTTCCAGGCCATCCACCTGCAGGAACAACACTGCAGGTGAAGGCTGTGAGAATAGGCCTTGGACACGACCTTACACTGTTGCATCCATTCTACCTTTCCTCCACATAATCTCAAAACATTAATGATTTTGGAAAAATCTACTTGAGCAGTTTGCCACATCCATTTTTCTACTCTTGGGAGATTTTTAAATGGTCGGCAATCAACCTCTGGGGGAGACACTTTTGTGTGCAAACCCTCGAGGAAGGGCCCTTGGGAGTCCTTGCTCCTAAGAGTAGATGCAGTTTTTATTGAACAGGGACCACTCCCACACATTTTCCAAAATTCAAAACTGGGGAATTCTCCAATACAGAACCTGTCAATTGTCTCACCTGATTCACAGATGAAATTTCACTTGGCAGGTTTATGGAAGAACTTACATGGAAAGCGCGGACCATTTTTCCAATACTTTTGGAGAAGGTGAATGGTATTCCAGCCAAATGGAGTGCAGAGATGGGCGGACTTGAAACATGCGGAACTGGAATTTTTTTAGATCAACTGCAGTATTTGGCATGGATCTGTGAATGATTTTCCAAGAGTGTTTCAAGATGCTGTTAATCACTTTCACATCACGAATTCCACCTTGCAGCAGAAAGCATCCATTTCCCAAAAGTAGCGGGCATTACCGTCGACCTCTGGTAACCATGGTGGTCTGATGAATGCCAACAAAGCTGTCAGAGCAAGAAAAAGCTGCATTAAGGCAGTTGAAACGGACGCCCCAGTGATGTAACCTTGAATCCATTACAAAAAAGGACCCGAGCCAAGGCCAGGCGAGTGCTAAAAGGAGGCCAGACGGAACGTCCATGGAGGGACAGTATGTCTCCTTGATTAAACTCTGGGATTCCCCTTAGCATGGGTATGGGACAAGGTACGTAAGAACGACCTGGAAAGAGCACATCACTGTCACCACCTGCCTTTTGAAGATTGATGGCATAAAATCATCACAGAGCTAGCTAAATCCATGGCAGAGATCTCCTCTGGAGCATCTTACCTCTCGCCGATTTCTCCACTCTTCGGGCTGAACAGGAACGACACCCAGTGTCATTCTTCAGTAGGACTGCAGCAGAACTTCCATACAACTTGCCATTTTTGCGCAAGGAGATGGACTCTGCTTTGCAGCTCTACCATAAGGGGAGGGTCCGCTGGAGGAACGATCAATTTTCGACCAAATCGAAAATATTCTGAAAAAAATATATGATATTCTGGCAACATTCCTCTGTATGTTCCAGAAGTTTGGTTACGAAATATGCAAAAATAAAGAAGATACACCTATACATATCGCGCATCGCCCATAATGTATGTGTCGCGGTAGTTCATGTATTAGGTTATTTTATAGGCTAAATTATTATTTATTCCTGAAAAGGAGAGAATAATAATTGGTAATAAGCAACTCTTGTGTAAACACAGATGTTCGCACACCAGAGACCTCAGTGCCCTGATAAAGTCAGCCAAGTGAAAGTGTATCTCGTTGCTCTCTGTCGATTCACTGGCAGACAAACTTTTTACTTGTTCACTTTGACTTCATTACAACCAAAGACCATGGGTAAACGGTCTGATCGGAGGAAGGCCTTGTTGCTTAACCTAGAGAAGGCTAATAGAGGGAAAAAAAATTAAAAAACTGAGTCTGTGTGGCAGGCAACTCAGTGTGGTGGTAGTGAGGCGGAGGAGTGCGGGGGCGTGGGGGAGGCTCGCAGGGTGCCCAGTGCCTCCTCACCACAACCCTCAACATTGCGGGATAGGCTTACGCCTGCTGGCCTAAATGATTTGCCACCATTTATATCATCGCATAAGAGACGCCTGAGCCTGACAAAAGATGTGAAAAGTGGTGTGGAAAATAAATTTTCTAAAAAATATCTTGTGTTCAGACGAACAGTTTACAAGGCATTACGTCTCTCATTCAGTGCCCCACAGAAACAATGCACGGGAAGACCCGTGATAAAACCTACTGAAAATGTGTTTGATTCAGATATCACAATAATGTGCCCCTCATGTGAGAAGACGTTAGTTGCCTTGCCCCCTAAGAAACATGGTCCCTTCACAGAGATGAACCTTGTGAATGTATACAACATTATAGTCACTGGTGTAGATCGGGACGGCCTTCAAAAAAGTGCAGGGTTTTTCCCCACAGACAATTTCAGTGCAGGCACTTACAGCAGGTCGCCGATTATTACATTTCTCACAGCCTTAGTGACACGGATGAGGAAGGTAATATAAAAGTAGAAGTGTCATATGATGGAACCTGGATGACCCGTGGGTTCAAGAGCCACATAGGGGTTGGCTTTGTTGTTGACTCGCACACGGGGATCGTCCTGGACTTTGAAGTGCTCTGTAATTGGTGTCCCACGTGTTCTAAGAAAGGGAAAGCGGGAGATCATATTTGCCACAAAAATTTTGACGGTAAATCTGGTGGCATGGAAAAGGAGGCAGCAGTGCGAATGTGGTCCCGCTCGACAGACTATGGAATGAAATATACAATGTTTATTGGTGACGGGGATTCGAGTGCTTTCAATGCCGTAATTTTCCTAAATAATGGAAGAGGTCCCTACAGTGACCCTGTTTTAAAAGAGGAATGCTGCAATCATGTCAGCAAACGTCATGGGACAAGGTTGCGTAAATTGAAAAAGGAGACGGGACATCATTACAACCAGGACGGGAAAGAGGAGGAGGAAAAGTTCCCTTGGTGGTGCAAAGAAGCTGACAGATGAGGTGATTGATCATCTCTCACATTATTATGGGAAGGCTATTCGCGACAGTACGGGGAAGGATGTAGATGCCATGAGAAAGGCAATATGGGCTTTTTCCACCTTTCATCTACCGATGAAAAGCCAGCCCACTCCCTATGCCCCTCTGGCCCCAACTCGTGGTGCTTTTATAAGAGGGCACACTCACTGAACAAAAGTACCCGACAGGCATTCGTCAAAGAATTTGTACCTGGCTCGGATACCTTTTGAACAACTAAATTTTGATAAAAGGAATTTACAGTGAGCTTACAAGTCCAGATCTAATAAGACGCTGTTTGAAGGGAGTGACCCAGAACCCGAACGAGTCGCTGCACCAGAAATTGTGGGGGAAACTCCACAAGGAAAAATACTGTGGTAGATTCCGAGTCCTCTTCGTTTGTCGAGTCACAGTGTTAGAGCAGAATTTTGGGAAAGCCGCGTGTCTAATGACACATATGTTCGGCACAAACGCCAGTATAAGAAAGTCCCAGGAAGTACAGGAGCAGAGGACTGTTTCCATCAAGACAAGGAAGCCGAAGAGAAAATTACATTTCTCGGAGGATTACCAACCTGGTGCATATTAGAACTAATGCATGTAACCCCAGCCATAGAAAAAACGGCGGTAATACTCACGTAAGAAATGAGAGGGGGACCTCCACAACATGGGATCACCTTGACGTGGTGTGGAGGCTTCGTGTTCTCATACTATTACAGTAAGTGAACCGATCTAATTGATCCCTCTTCAGTATATAAAGATACTGGGTGTGTTACATTATTAATCTCGACTTGTAACTAGCAAATTATGTTGTTTTTTATTTTTACGGACGTCATTCGAACGCGCACAGAAGCGCGACATTCAAACGCGTTTTTCTTGAAACATGTTTTTTCATCCTTCTCGCTCTATTTCCTCAGCCGCTATTTCACCGATTTATATGGGGTATTCTTCGGGTGAAAGACATATCTTTTGGGCAAAATAGTTTGCAATCCGTTTTTTTTTTTTTTTTTTTTTTTTTTTTTTTAGAATGGCCGACGTACTGAGAATTACGGGTATCTCTTCGAATTTCCGGTTTATTTTTTTTTCTCAAAAAATATGAGGAAATTAAAAAAATGAATTGCACTTCTGTATTAGGTATGTAAGGGAGTATGTATGAGATTTTTTTCTAGATCGTAGCTTCTTGCATAGTTAATTAGGGCGTTTTTTTTTTTAGTTTTTTTTTTTTTTTTTGCGCTTTTATTTATTGTCCGATCACAACAAATTTATATATGTACCTGTTATGAGAAAAAAAATGAGAGAGATCGATTCATAAATAACGGAGATAGCAATTAGGCAGACCCTCCCCGTAAGACTGCCCCAGGAAGTGACGATATTCCATACCAAATGATATCTCACTTAACAGAGAGCTCCCAGAAGTTTCTTGTTGCACCTATTCAATAGGATATATAGGGAGGGTACAGTGCCATCCACATGGACAGAGGTCTATAAATTATTTCCTATCCTTAAAACCTGGCAAGGACGCTTCCACACCAGGAAATTACAGACCAATTTCCCTTACCAGCTGCATCTGCAAGCTGATGGAGAAAACGGTAAACTTCAGGTTGACATGGCTGCTAGAAAAGGAAAATGTGCTGACTCCATACCAATATGGGTTTAGAAGATTGAGATCGACCACAGGTGCACTTGTAAGGATGGAAACTGCTATACAGAATTCCTTCGCACAGTGACGTCACATCTTAGCAGTCTTCTTTGACCTTGAAAAGGCTTATGATACTACTTGGAAGCATGGCATACTCAAGAAGTTGTATGACATTGGTTTAAGAGGAGCACTACCTACCTTCATAGAAAACTTCCTTGCTAACAGGAAATTTAAAGTTCGGGTGGGAAACAGTTTCTCTAACCTGGAAGATCAGCTGGAAGGGGTCCCACAAAAAGGGAGTGGTCTTAAAGTGTGGACCCTATTTGCCATT
>NC_051423.1:16412682-16423418 GCF_015228065.2 Penaeus monodon | reverse complement strand
ACCCACTTGAACCCATTTAAACGTTTCCCTTATTAAACTTATATCTTATATTTTTATATATATTTTAAATATATAAAATAAAATATATATATATATTATATATATATTTTAAACACACACACATATTTATTATTATTAAAGTAAAGTAAATCTTTAATTAGTAAAGGGCTAAAGCAATTTTTGACTAGCGGAAATAGGCAGTTCCTGCAGTAGCGTTGGCCTCTCCCCCCCCCTGATAAATTTTTTCCCCCAGGTGGGTCTGCCTACCGTAGCACAGTCGTTTAAAGGGGTAAAATTTTCACGTCCAGACTGTATGACCAAGTTATGAAGTTCTTGGGTAACGCAGGGCAGATCCAGCGTATATCATCCTCAGAGTCAAGGGGTAATTGAAAGGTTCGCTAAAACTCCTAAAGACAATGATTAAAGCTTTTCTTTTAGAGAGGTTCTGAGTGGGATAAAGGAATAGACTTGCTTCTATTTCAGTAGGGAAAGAGTTCAAGAGAGTCTAGGGTATTCACCATTTCAGGCTAAAATGAAAGAACAGCTTGATAAAGTAAAAAAAATACTGATGAAAGAAGCTTTAATAAGGGTGTTTTAGTTTTGGCCTTGCTACCTCTTGCTAACCAGCCTCTTCAGTCTCAAATATGCGGGTCCATTCCGTATTTTTAAAAAACGAACAAGTGAGGTTAATTATTTAATTTAAAAACCCCTAGAGACCTAAGAAACAACGTCATGTACATGTGAACCTCCTAAAAAATTACTATGAATGGGATGATTTGAAGGAAAATAGGGAAAAAATGTGAGAGGTTTCAAGGGTTTGTACCTTCAAAACTTCAGTAGTGACATAAAAATATTTTATTGTAGAACCTAATCTTACCAACTCGGTATCTTAGGTGAATTTGATGATAAACTTGAACAGCTTTCTGCTGCCCAAGCAGCAAACATCGTTCTCTTCTACAGGAGTATGATAAACTATTCAGGAATGTACCTCGTCCTTTGCCCATTGCTGGAACACAATGTTGAGACTAGGGATTCTCAACCAATACGCCAAGCTCCCTATCGCCTCAATGCAGAGGGCATTCCTGCAGGCAGAGGTTCAACGCCTGAAAGAACAGGGGATCATCAGTCTCAGCCTAACCCCTGGGCATCATCACCCGTGGTGCTAGTTCCCAAGAGTAGCGGTAAATACCGTCTATGCGTAGACTACAGGAAGGTGAATGCGGTAACTGTGGCAGACCCTGTTTCCCCCCCCGAAAGGGTGGGGTAGCATCATTGATGATTTGGGAAAGGCATGCTACCTGACGAAATTGGATCTTCTCCAGGGTTACTACCAAGTTCCGTTAACTGAGAGGGCGAGGCCGATTTTTGCGTTTGTCACTCCTGCCGGGCCCGTTTGTTCTTCCGTTCGGGATGAGGAATGCCCCAGCGACCTTTCAGCGACTCATGAACTAACCTGACGGCGGACCTGGAAGGCGTTCGTTGTTACCTCGATGAAGACTTGTAATCTGTAGCGAAACCTGTGAGGAACATTTTGGGTTCCCCCGCCTGGGGGGCGTCTTTCTGGGCCCTGTGGCCCCCCAATCTCCCCGGTAAACCTGCAAAAAAGGAATTTTGGGGACAAAAACCCATGTCCCCTTTCCCTTCGGTCACGGACCCGGTCACGGCCAGGCCCGCACCTTTTAACGGGCAAAGGGGGAAAAAAACCTGTTCAAAGGCCCCACCCCCCCCGTCTCAAAGGGAAAGGTTTGATGGGGTTTTAAGGGGGATGGCTGGTTAATACAAAACTTTTTTTGAAAACAAAACCTTTTGTAAAAAGGGTGGACGTTTAGTGAAAAAGGGTGTGGGAGCGGTTTTTTTTGCAAAAAGTTTGGAAGAAAAAGTGTTTCCCCCCCAGTGTGTTATTTTTCTATAAATTTAAATCATATCAAAAGTCTTATCCACCCGTCGAAACGGGTTTTGGGGAATAGTTTTGGGCCATTAAAAAGGGTTTAGAATTTATTTATCTTTCTACCCCATCCTTTTAAAATTTTTACTGTTTAATAACCCGGGTTAACCCCTTTTTATTAAAATTGGGGAAATTCAGAAACATGTGGGGTTTTAAGGGGTGGGCACAAACGTTATGACCATTAATATAAAAATCTTCCATTTTGGGTGCAGACAACAATATCCGGGGGGGACACACAAGATGTAGGTGTTTTTCTGCACACAGTGGCCTTTTGACTCGAAACCAAAGGGAAAGGGGAAAAGAGCCGAAAAGCTACTGTCGCCCTTTCTATGTAAATAAGCTGTTTGGGTTTGTAGACAAATTTAGTAATTTTTTTTTCCCAGTGAAGGAAAAAAAGTTTTTTTTTTTGGGAGGGGTTTTAAAAAAAAGAAAAAAAAAAGTGAAATAAAATAATTATGAGAGGGCAAAAATTTATTGTTTGGATTATTTAAAATTATCTGCCACTTAAAAGGGCTAAAGTAATTAGGGGCGAAGGGCCTTTTTTTAAATAGAAATAGGGAAATATTTCTTTTTAAATCAGTAAATATCTTACAAACAACTTTAAAATTATATTAAAAAATAAAAAGCATAAAATTTATGTTTCGAAGGTATAAAATTTTCCCAAAAAAATTTGCATGTTAAATTTTATTGAAAAAAATTGGGTCCCCCAAAGGGAAAAACTAAAAACCCTCTATATCACAACCCTTTCCCCAATACTTTTTTCAGGTATATGAGGGAGACAAGAACATACGTCTTTGGGTCGAGAATGTTGCCCCATCTTTCCACTACTGTGCAACTTTTAATGGCTTTTTGGAAATCCCTCACAAAGGCTTGACTTTTACCCAATCATGGGCCCCAAGGATTCGTCTTGTGGGGCCCCGATTCTTAGCGGTTAATCCCAACTTCCCTTTTCAGTTGGGATGGATTGGGCCACCCAACTCCCAAAGGGTTTATCTCTAATGTCTCGAAAGTTTGTTTCTGGAGGTATGCCTCCATTTTTTTCCTTCCATTTTAATCACAAAGACAACCCCCTGATGTGGGTTTAAAGTGGGTGGTTTTGGGAGGGGGGAAAAAGAGCATCAAAAGGCTGACACCCAAGCTCCTTTGGGCCCTTCTGATCAGCTCGCTCTTTCCCACTGAAAACCAACAGGTGCTGGCCCCCAAACAAGATTTATTTTTTTATGTTTTTGAATGGGGGCAACCAATTTTTTACTTGAAAAATCTTTTTTTTAAAGCATTTCGATTGCTTGCAAGGCACTACGGAGTCCCCAATTATCACAAAGAATGGTTCTAAATTCTCTAGTCATCTTAATTTGGCTGCAAGGATGGCATGTAACTTTTCCCGGGAAGATCGAGTCTGCTAGGGAAAGACTGCCAGATGCAGTCTTCCTTTGCTCACTGCTAAAAACCCACACCTTTTTTCAGACTTTGAACCTTTCGAAATTTTGGCATCTAACCTTGGTATTTAGAAAAATGCTGAAAAAATTTCTTCTTGTTTTCTGCTTCGGTTCTCCCCCTTTTTCCCAAATTTCCCGGCCCAAAACCAGCTAAACCCTTGATTGGGCCAAGGGGAAAATTTGGGGGAAATTTCCCAAACATTCAAAAACCTTAGTGAAAATTTAAAATTTAAGATTTTCCCACAAGTTTCCTCATTCTCCTCCCATGGGGCCCTGGGCAACCCCTCAAGGGGGTTTTTAAAAAACCAATTGGATGTAGGTTTTTCCCGGGAATCCTTTTTTAAGTCTCGTGTATAAATCCAGTTTCATGAAATTTCCTGGTGTAATGAAAGGGGTTCCACTTTTCAGCATACAGGGACCCACAGGTAAAAAGCCCCCTAAAACCCCCCAGCCCCAAAAATTCTAAAAATTTTTAATTAGGAACGAGCCCAACATCCAGAGAACAGTGGGAGTTGCAAAAGGGAATAACCCTCACATCCAAAAATAAAGCTTACTATGTACAAGAAATGGGAAAAAAGCGCAGAACCTTGGGGCGGGTCTGCACCCCAAGATTTTAGTGAAAGGGAACCTGCAAAATACAAAAGCACTTTTGTACCCATCATTTTAAAAACTGTTTGATGTGAGGCACCCCTGTAAGCCTCGATTTAAAAAATTAGACCCAAGGCCCCTTCACCTTTTGGAAACAAACTGCAGGGGGTTTTTGCTCCTAAATAGGGGGGAAGGAGGGAATTTTTCCCCCTTTTGTTTGTGGAAATTTTTATAGCCATGGTCTTATTTGGGGGAAAATTAGAACCCCCACTGAAAAACCTGTTTTTTTTGCAGCCTAAGTGCCCCTTACCATCCTGTAAGCTTCCCCTGAGGGGTTACAGTGAAAAGGGTCATCCACTACAGTTACGTGGGGACAGAATTTTGGAAAAACCCTCTACAAGGGTCATTTATAGCAATGGAAAAAGGGGTCACATTTAAGAAAACCCCCCTTGGGGGACCCCTTCTAGTTTGATTCCAGGTTAAAAAACTTTTTTCCCCACTAAAACTCAAAATTTCCCTTTTAGAAGGGGAATTTTTGGGAAAAAGGTAATTAATGCTCCTTTTAAATCAATGTCATAAAATTTTTTCCCAAGAGTGTGCCATGTTTCCCCAAGTGGTATTGTAACCCTTTTTTCTAGGTCAAAGAAGACTGCCAACATTTTGACTTTGCTGTGTAAAGGGAAATTTCTTATAGCAGTTGCCATCCCTTTCAAGTGCATCCCGCGGGTTTTCTCAATCTTCTAAACCCATATTGATATGGGGTTTAGAATGTTTTTCCCTTTTTTTAGCAGCCATTTTCAACCTGAAGTTTCCATTTTCTTATCAGCTTTTCAGATGCAAAATGGGGGAGAGAAATTTGGGGGGTAATTTCATTGTGTGGAAGCATCCTTTCCAGGTTTTGGGACAGGAAATTGTATAGCCTCTTTCCTGTGAATGGGACGTACCCTTCCCCCATGATTTCCCATTTAATAGGTCCAACAGGAAAATTCTGGGAGCTCTCCAGTAAGGTTTAATATTTTTGGTAGGGAAAAATCGTAATTTTCCCCCGGGGCAGTCTTACGGCAGAGATGCAAAGGCCGAGTCCCCTTCCTTGCCCCCCAAAAAAAAGGCAAATTTATGGGGGTTTCTGCCGGCCGTCCTACCGGAAAAAAAAAGGGCAATGGGTGTCGTTCCCCTCACCTAAAGGGGAGAATCGGGCAGTGTTTGGATGTCCGAGGAGATCTCTGCCTTTGGGTTTTTGCTACCCCATTAGCTTTCATCTTTTTTTGTCTGTGATGATTATTTTCCATCTATCTGCCCAAAACGATGGTGACAGTGGGTGTGCTCCCCCTTGCCAAACAGTCCCTTTCGCACCTTTTTTCCCTTTCCCCCTGCTAAGGGGGTCCCCCGAGTTAACGAGGAGACATACTGTCTCCACGAGTCCGTCTAGCCCCCTTTAGCACTTCCGGCCTTGGGGTTGGGTTTATTTTGTAAAGATTAAGGTTTCCCTCGCTGGGGCGGTTTGTTTCAACTGCCTTAATGCAGCTTTCCTTGCTCTGACATCTTGTTGGTTTTTCATTTAGACCACCATGTCCCCGGGGGTCACGGGAATGGCCGCTACTTTTTTGGAATGGATGTTTTTGCTGCAAGGGGAATTTGTGAGTGGGAAATGATTAAAAGCCTCTTGAAAAACACTGGAAATAAATTTAAGATCCTTGAAAATACTGCAGTTGATCAAAAAAAATTTTTAAATCCCGGCCATGTTTAAATCCCCCAACTCTGGGACCCCATTGGCTGGAATACCATTTCCCCCCTCCAAAAAATTGGAAATTTTGGGCACTTCCCTGTAAAATCTTTTTCCTGACCGCCAAATGAAAAACATCTTTAAATTAGGTGGGCCAATTGGCCCAGTCTTAAATTGGGGGAATGTCCCAGTTTGAATTTGGGAAAAGTTTTGGGGGGTCACTATTCAGTAAAACGCCATCTACTTTTAGAACAAGGGGCTCCAAGGCCCTTCCTCGAGGGTTTGGGAAAAAGTGTCTCCCCCGAGGTGATGCCGACCATTGAAAACTCCCCAAAAGTAGAAAAGGATGTGGCAAACCCGCCCAAGTAAATTTTTCCAAAATCATCTATGTTGAGATTATGTGGAGGGGGGGTAGATAGATGCAACAGGTCAAGCCTAATTTCTCACAGCCTTCCCTCTGCAGTTTTTTTCTGCAGGGGATGGCCGGAAGGGAATATCCCGACGACCAGTACTGCCTTACTCCTCCATGAGGTCCATTTTCAAAAGGGCCCAAAAATGGGCTTTAATTTTGAAACCTCTTCCGGGAAATCAGATGAAATTTTTCCTTTGGGCATAATCTTTTTGTAAGCATCACAAAAATGGGGTTTCAAAGAAAACTAAACAGATGTTGCGTTCTTCCCCTTTTTCACCCAAAATCCCCGACAGTTCCATTGGATTAGGGTATCCAGTTCTCCAAACTACTTCCCTTTATAAGGTGTTTTTGGGAGCACCTGTGTTTTAAGGTTTGGGCCCCCCCCCCTTTAAGCTGCCCTTTCCAAGATCTTGGGGGAATTTTTTAGGGAAGGGTTTAAACCCCTGGGAAATTTAATTTTTCCCCAGGCATCCTTTTTACCGGGTAAGGATTTCTTTGCCTGGGTAAAGGACGGGGCCTGACCTTTTTTCTTCAGGGGGCATTCTGCCTAGCCGGGGGCCCCTGTGGGGTTTTTGGAGCAGGGGGAAAGGGCACCCGGTGAGGCCTCTGGAGCCCCCCGCCTACGGGGTTTCCCAAAGGGTTTCCCCCCTTTGGGAAATTTTAGTCTTTTTTTAACAGGCTCAGGAAA
This sequence comes from Penaeus monodon, assembly GCF_015228065.2. Taxonomy (NCBI): domain Eukaryota; kingdom Metazoa; phylum Arthropoda; class Malacostraca; order Decapoda; family Penaeidae; genus Penaeus; species Penaeus monodon. Next base: position 16,416,626 of record NC_051423.1, on the reverse strand, counting down.
CCTTTCCTTGGGGAAAGGGGGGGACCTTGGGCCCTTTCTTCAGGGGTATTCTGCCTACAGCGGAGGCCCCCGTGGATTTTTGTGGCAGCTGGGGCTGTCACCGTTTAAAGGGTTTTGGAAACCTTACCCCAAATCCACTTGTTTCTGGGGGGAATTTACCGAAACAGTTTTAGCAAATTGGGGGGGCTTGGGGGGTTTTCAGGGAAAGGGGAGAGTGTGTGGGGGTAAGAAGCCCCCGGGGGGCAAAAGGGTTTTGGGGGGCTAAAAACCAAAGCAAAGGATTTTTCCTGGCTGGGCAAACGGAACCAGGATGTCGCTTTAACCCCCTGGAAAACAAAAATTTTCCTTGCTCCTTTTTATGATACTTCTTTTTTTTAAAAAATTTTTGCCTTTTCACTGCTTTTAAGAAACTTCATTAGTTCTTTTCAGTGGGAACCGCATATTGGGAAACCCGGACAGTTTTAAACCCTTTATGACCTGTTGTTTTTCCCACACTTTCACATACCTTGGGGTTTTCCAATTTTTCCCTTAAAACAGCAAGAGTTGGCTTCATTTTCCCCAAAAAACCCTGGGAATGGAAGCACCGCATAGGGGGTTTGGGGACATTTGCTTTTTCCTTGTGGTGGTACCATGCCCAAATTACCTGATTTGGAAGGCTAAAAGTGTTAAAGGTTTTGAAGGAGAGCTGGGATTGACTGTTCCAAACCATCACTTTCTTTTAAAAAAGGTTTTTTCTGCCATTTCATTAAAAAATTTTCTAGTTCATCTAAAAAGTTTTTCCTGAATAAATTAAACAAAGGGCTCGGGGAAAGGGCAGTTTTCCCCTTTCCCCTGATTGAGGATTTTGTCTGGAAACGTGAAACTTGAGCCCCAGTTTTTGGCCCAATTTTCACACATAAGGGTTTACTCTCATCTGGTGACAAAACCCTTTAAATTAGGCTACCATCTCGCTGTGGGGGGAGCGAGGATCATTTTTCCCTACCTCAACTATTTTCTGATGTACTTTAAAAATATCAAGATCCATGTTGATACAACCCCTCATTTTGGGCTTTACTACTAGGTATTACTATATGAAATACTTCATTTCTTAAACCCGGTAAGATTTTTTTCCCTTTGTGGATTTTAGGGGGACTTTTCCCCTTCTTACCCCGGTTTGGGGGGCCCGGGGCCCCTTACGATTTCCCCCTTTTTTCCCTTTTGAAAACCCGGGAAAAGGGTTTCCAAAAATGGAAAAACATTTTGTGTTCCAGAGGGAATGGTCCAAAGGGGGTTTCGTAAAGGGCTCAGGAAGAGGCTAGATCTTTTAAATTTTTTAGTTTCTCTACAAATTAGAATTCTTCCCTTTCCTTAAAACCCCCCCCCCCCCCCACCCCCCTTGGGTCCCAAAGAGGGGGGAAACTATATTTTGGGGTCAAATTCCCCCCAACAGCCACAAAAGGTAATTTAGGAAAAAATGCACCACTAGTAAGTACTTTAAACCGGGCGTGGGACCTATGCACTACCGACTGAACAGTGCCTGCTTGACCCCTAGCCATATTTGACCAGCCGATTGACTTGAACAGGCTTTGATCAAGCCACCCGCCTAACCAGAATAAAGGACCAAAGAGGTGTGTCGCTAGTTGTAGGGCGCAGCGTGCAGCATCGCTCAACCCCAGGACTCCTGTCCCCAGTAATACGGGATGCCACGCACGGCAAACAACGTGGGAGAGTTCTCCGTGGTCCAAGATGGAATGAACCAGGGGTGGTTGCACCATCCCCTCTCATGGGCCCTTGGTGAACCAGGAAGCCATTTTGTCTCATCCCTCACTGGTGACCCCACCATTATGGGTAGCCCTGGCCCGGCTCACCAGATCATTGCGACCTCAAACCCCCACCGCGGCAAGGCGGCTTCCGTTAGGGGGGGTAAAAGGGCTAAAGTAAAGCTTTGACCTAGTGGAACAAGGCAGTTCCTGCAGTAGCGTCCCCCCCCCTCCCACCGTCTTGAGCGCTACCTGTATTCCTTGCCAGAATTGTCTCGGTCACTCCTCTTTTGTCATAGGCCTGGGCTAGACCTCTCTGCCGGTCGCATTTTTTTTTTTTTTTTTTTTTAGGTTGGTAATTCTTTGTTAGAGATTAGGACGATATATTACATTTTAGTAATATATCGCATAGGTAGTGTTTTTTGTGGTCTTGTGTGTCTTGTTTTGTGTGTTGGTGAAGGCATTAAATAAATAAATTGTGAATAATATGAATTTACGTTTTTTTTTTTTCCAAATCTCTTTTTACAATTGATAAATACTAATCAATAATAGAAGATGAGTGACCTAGTAATGAAAGAAAACCTTTAGATAATACATTTTTTTAAAAGAGGCTTAAAATACAATAATAATGATAAATAATGAATGATAAATACATTAATGGAAGACCTCATAAATGAATGAATTTAAAATTTAATGATATTTTGCTAACCTAATTAATGAGCATTTAATGAATAGTGAATGAAATCAGTGAAAGAACAAGAAAAAAACGTGATAACATATATATATATATTATATATATATATATATTTTATATATATATATATATATATATATATTGTGTGTGTGTGTGTGTGTGTGTGTGTGTGTGTGTGTGTGTGTGTGTGTGTGTGTGTGTGTCTCCAATTTATCTATTCATCTATCTATATATCTACTATCTATCTATATATCTATCTGTGTCTGTTTATCCCATTCATCTATCTACACGTGTTTTTATGTATCTATCTGCCAGTCTATCTATCTATTTATCTATTCATCTATCTACACTTTTATCTATATATCTTCCTATCTATCTGTCTATTATCTATCTATTCAACGAACTATCAGTATAATTAATAATGGAAACTTGCCATAAAACATCCTTTCATTTAACGCAAACGGTCTTATATTCTAACCCGGGGAGCTGGGTGGAGTAGGGGTTATAAAAATATGGTAATTATAAAAAACAAACCTCTGGGTATTTTGCGTACATGTCTGATAGTTTTCCGCTGTCTAATATATCCTGGTTTGATATATTATTGCGAACAATGTTATATTATTACCCAAAATATATTTGCTGTTAGAAAAGAAACACTTTATAGTTATATGTGTAGAGAAGATAGGACCGCACGTTTTTTTAGCATTACACCCGTAAGTGTAAAAAACAGAGGAATGTAAGTCTGTTGAAAATCGATGATAAAGACGCAAGTACCTTGTGATATATGCGTTGAAGTGAACAATATAACAGATGACCATGAAAAATACGATAAAATATACTGCAGGCAAAAAAATAAACTCACTCTCTACCAATGGCAAAGGACGGTGTGAAAAAGAAGAGAAAGAAAGAATAAGTAAATAAAAAAAAACCACACACACACACACAGGAATATTAAAAATATAAGAGAAGACTAAGGACGTACCAAAGGCAAGGGAAGGTGTGGGAAAAAAAATGAGGGAAAGAGAGAGAAAAAAAAAAAAACGCACGAGAATATTAAGAAATAAAAAGCTGAGGACGCGGGACAATGTCTCTGTAAGGTGTGTATCCAAAGCGAAGATTAGCCGCGAACATCAAATGCTGGACGAAAAGACGTGGAAATTCTTTACATGACGTCCCCCTCGCCTCGAGGGTTTGCGGGAAGAAGTTAATGTTTACCGAGACGTGGATTCCTTTCACTACAACGCGGTGGTTTACTCAGGAGGGGCTCCCTTTGCTGCAAGAGGATTGTGGTTTACGCCGGTTATGCTGTAATCCAGGGGGCGGCAACCTCTGGCCACGCGTGCTTCGGCTTGGTGCACAGTGGTTGCCTGTGGCACGCCGCGTAATTAGAAGTAGAAAAGAAAAAAGTTATCCAACAGAGAGAGAGAAGAGAAAAAGAGGTGAGGCAGAGAGAGAGAGAGAGAAAGAGAGGTGAGAGAGAGAGAGAGAGAGAAAGAGAAGTGAGAGAGAGA
>NC_051423.1:16390182-16395182 GCF_015228065.2 Penaeus monodon | reverse complement strand
AATTCTTGCGCAGCTCCGCGAGACCTCTAGTGGCTTTTCGGCAAGTATCCGTCCCACACCCTCCGTGCAATCTTTATATGTGGTGTGGGGTTGTGTGTGTGTGTGTGTGTGTGTGTGTGGGGTGTGTGCGCGTGGGGTGCGTGGGTGCGTGCGTGCGTGCGTGCGTGCGTGCGTGCGGGGTGTGTGTGTGGGTGTGTGTGTGTGTGTGTGTGTGTGTGTGTGTGTGTGTGTGTGGTGTGTGTGTGTTTGTGCGTGCGTCCGTGCATCCGTGCATGTGTGTGTGTGTGTGTGAAATTACTCGTTCCAAAGATCCATCAGAAGAAACTTCTTTCCACCGTTTTCTATTACCAACTGACCTTGAGGTCCTGTACGATTTTCATCCAGTCAGTCCTTTCAGATAATTAAGGGCCTCATTTAAATTTAGTGTAAGTCAAAAAGTTTGAACATGCGTTAGGTGTGGATTTTTACGGTTATAAAACGTAGGTTAGATGTCAACATGTGGGGTTGCGAGAACCATACGTATATAGTTTGGTTTATTTGTGAATATGTGTTAGCTGTGAAGCATAACAGGTATGAACTTAATATGAACGTACTCGTTTTACACCATACCCTTGCAGTAAAGAATATATAGTCTGATATGCTAGGCGAAGTTGGAATTACAAGGCAGAAAATATCAGTCTGTATGTATTTTAGAAAATATTAACAGTATTTCAGTTTACAAAATACATATTTATGAATTTTCGTTTTCTTCATGTTGCAAGAATTCTTTTTGAAAAGTATCATGAAAAGTTTTCTATCTCTCCCTGAATAATCAATATAAACTAAAGGTTTAAAATTGCTTTAATTGTATGCATCGTCAATGTTTTTTTTTTTTTGTTTCTGGCAAAATATTTTCCGTTTTGCTCCTTTTCTCTTTCTACTTATCTCTTCCTTTTATTCTTCTATTCGCCGCCCCCTTCTGTCAACTGGCATTAGCCAAATGAAATAAAGTCGTTTTTCTAATCTGATTCAAAGGGACTTTGTGTCACTAAGAGTTGTATGATGTTTCTTCGCGCCTGAGCTCTGGAGGAAGGCTTCTGAAAACTCTTTATTTATTAAAATTTTCTTTTTTCTATTTCTCTATTTATCTACCTTTTTCTAAGGTATAATTCATCATACTTTTATCTAAAGGTATGATGAATTACGATTGCGTGAATTCATGTGGTTCTCTCCCTATATTTATTCTTTCTCTCTCTTTCTCCCTCCCTCCCTCTCTCTCTATCTCTCTCTCTCTCTCTCCTCTCTCTCTCTCTCTCTCCTCTCTCTCTCTCTCTATATATATATATATATATATATATATATATAAATATTATATATATATATATATATATGTATATATATATATATATATATACATACACACACACACACGTGTAGGTGAGGGTGACTGCTTAAGATGTTTTGTATACAGTGAATTTAATTAGCCAACGGTACCAACTTTTCGAAAAATACATTTAAACGTTTTTGTGTTTTCTCTTAATGTTTTCTTTAATCATACAATCATACTGTTGTGTGAAGCATAAGTCTCTCCATTTATTTTACCACTGCCACTGCTTAGGTTTTAGATAAAAGTTTAAACTAACAAAAATATTCAACAAACACACTTTCAGGTACGTGCCTTCATTTCGAGATGTAAATGAGTGATGGTAATAACAGAAGAAAAGGAATGAACTAAACTACATGGGTATTAACTTCAACTTGGGTCTTTTACGTCCACTCCTTTACCATATTATTTATTCCCTTTTTTGCGGTCCATTTTTCTTGCTGTCTTGAAGACATGTACATTTTCTTAGTAAATAAACATGATATTTTACTCTTTATATTTGATTTTTTTACGTCTTACTATCTCCTTCTCTTTTCCTTTACCCCTCTCTCTCTCTCACGCACTCTTTTTTTCTTCTCATCACTCTTATCTCTTCATATCTTTATATAATCTTTCCCTTTATCTCGATACTGGCAACAAAGCTGATAAGGTGTCCGTTTTATCTTTTCAATTCTCTGGCTCTTGCGCCACGAAAGGTTTCATAAGAACACAATGGCTTCCATGAAACCATTCCCACACACACACACACAGGCGCGCACGCGTGTGTGTGTGTTTATGGAGAGAGAGAGAGAGAGAGAGAGAGAGAGAGAGAGGAGGAGAGAGAGGAGAGAGAGAGGAGAGAGGGAGGGAGGGAGAGGGAGGGAGAGGAGGATGGGAGGGAGGGAGGGGGGAGGAGGGAGGAGGAGGGAGGGAGGGAGGAGAGAGAGAGAGAGAGAGAGGGAGGGAGGAGGAAGAGAGGGAGGGAGGGAGGGAGGGAAGGGGGGAAGGAGAGAGAGACACACACACACACACATATAACATATAATATATATATATATATTATATATATATATAATATATATATTTTATATATATATATATATATATTTTTATGAATAGCAAAACACTCTTCCGTGCTGATACAATGGAAGAAAAAACCCACAATACAAAAACTAGATTTATTGAAAATGAGACTACAGTTTCGAAATCCACCTGGATTCCATCTTCAGGTCTTTAAGAGGAAAGGGAGGAGGGGTATAAAAGAAAAAGAGGAGAGGCAACGGGGGAACAGGGGGCGGGTGAGGACAGACGAACGGAAGCAGAGGGAGGCCCAAAATCAGGTCGGAGGATCGGGCGGACTATGCGCCGGGTGGCCGGCATACGGTAGAAGGCGGAGGATATGGGAAGCAAGGAGGCTGTCAGCAGGAGAAAAGCCGCTGTTCAAGTTGAAATTAGGCAGCAAGTTTTGTAAAGGAAGATTCCCCAGTCTGCGGGAGTGGACATCGGCAGAAGGAAACACAATCCGCGCTGCTGACCAGTCCATCTGATGGCCAGTGTCCCACTGATGGCAAAAGGGGGGCGTTATTTTTTTGTGTCCCCTGAATATAGCGTACTTATGTTGAGACAGACCTTGGTAAGTTGGCGCCTGTTTCGCCAAAGTACTGCTTGTCACAGGAGGCACAAGGAACGCATAGGTGCCCACCTTCGCGGAGGAAGGGGGGCTAGTATGGACCAGGTTGCGAGGGAGAGTGTTCACCTGGCGAAAGATCAGCCTGCGTTGAGAGGGTGAAGAGGGCGACGGAGAAAAGTAAATTTCCCAGTGTAGGGCGGGCCCTGAGGACGGGCAAATGAGGAGTCAATTTAGGAGGAGAGTCGGGGATAGAAGGTACGCCGCGCCCTGGATAAACGCGGCATCGAGAACATGACCAGGTAGCCCAGTTTTGGAGAAAGAGCGACGAAGGAAGACGATCTCTCCATCCAGGTACTGGGGGTCACAGATCGAAGGGCGCGAAGGAACAGCGAGGTGGCACACCTCTCTTCACATGGAGAGGGGGGGTTATGAGAAGAAGTGTATGTACATACCACTATGCATGGGTTTCCTGTATATGGAGAAGGAAGAAGGGGGTCAGCAGAGCGAGGGGACTAAGGTGTCCAAGAAAGGGAGACTGTTGTCAACCTCCCATTCCACCTTGAAACGGATGGAAGGAGAGAGAGGGGTTCATATTTTACAAAACATATATATTATATATATATAATATATATATATATATATATTATATATATATATATATATTATATATGAAAGATGGAATAATGTGGAATAATAGTGTTTCACTGATATAATACACACACACACACCACACACACAAACATATAAATATTATATATATATATATAAAATTATATATATATATAAAATATATATATATATATATATTTATATATATATATATATATATATATATAATCATATACAATCACCAGGATTCTGGTTTGCCTTCACGTACAAAAGCGAGCTCAGTGGCGGTACAAAGTTTGCAAAGTGAGAGACTGATTAAACGCGTTTTGTGTTGGTTTTGTTCTAACTCACACACTTAAACAAAATGATATTGCATAACGAAGAATCCTGCTGTTAGGTCATTTCATTCCAAAACAACTATAGTAGTAAGATATAGATGAGTTAGCTATGCAAAGCAGCTTTTGCCATCTTTAGCAAGTGTGTGGGAGGAGGGGGGATTGTTAAATCCGAAGTGAGCGATTGTTATTCAAAATCTAGGTTGACTGTTCTAGGTTGCAGTTAATGTCGTAGTGTAGCGATTTTGCATTGGGAAGCAGCGACCCATGCCTGGTGTTCAGGTGGTAGTGATTTTAAGGTTAGCGCATTCAATTTTTTATTGATGTTCATTTTATGTTATTTTTGATGAAATTTTTCATCTATTTATTTATATAGGTGGTTATCTATTTTCAGTTATCATTGTTATTTATATCATTATCGCTACCATTGTTACTTTTACTGTTATCATCATTACTATTATCACTTATTATCATGATTTTTATCATCATCATCACTATTGTTGTTAATGTTGTTTCTCATCCGAAAATTAGGCTATTTTCGATGTCTGGGCCGTTTGCTGCCATGGATACCAATTCAGCTGGGTGTCTATGTCATTTTAGAGCTATTATTTATTATTAAGATCATCATCATCATTATCACCATCGTTATTATTGTTATTATCATCAATAATGTTATTATCACCATTTATTTTTATAACAATAACAACAACAACAACAACAGCAATAATAATAATAATAATAATAATAATAATAATAATAATAATAATAATGATAATAATAATAATAATAATAATAATTCTTATTCTTATTCTTATTCTTATTCTTATTACTATTATTATTATTGTTATTATTATTATTATTATTATTATTACTACCATTATCATTATAATTATTATCATTATCATTATTATTGTCATTATTCATTATTATGGTTTATTGTCATGCTGAGTAGATACTGGCTGAATGCAGTGGTTTAGAGACAGTTAATATAGTGCTGTAATTTGCACTGTGTATTTGAAACAATCTAGTTTCCAACAAATGGAGGTGTTTCATTAAAATTTCAGTCTGCTTGGAGTATTTACTG
>NC_051423.1:16367682-16385182 GCF_015228065.2 Penaeus monodon | reverse complement strand
TATATTAAATGTGACTGTGGGATTCTGCCTGAAATCTTGCGATAAAGCATTTTTTGATGTAAGATAGAAGTGCCTTTGATAAAATTATCTCTTTGGTGTGATCGTGGTTTGTCTTTATAAATCTCTTTCAGTCATACAAAGCACATATTTCGATATAAAGAAATAGATCAATAACCGACGCTCTCGGTCCGAGAGAACAAAAGGGAAGGAATATAGAAGGCTATTGAAAAAGCGCGGGCGTAAGCCATGACGTCATTTTATGATAATAAAAATGTGTTTGCTATTATTATACAGTCGGCAAGAAACAACAATAATATCATTATCATTATTACTATTTATATCAAACAGTTGGCGCGAGAGAAGTACAGTTATAACATAACTATTGATAAATAAAACAGCACCGAAAGCATTTCTTTAGGTAGCGTAGATTCAATTTCAATAATAAAACAGCATCATAGACTTTATATTAGTTTATTATTATATTATTATTATTTATTCTTATGTATCATTATTATTATTATTTATATTATAGTATTATTATTATTATTATATTATTATTATTATTATTATTAGTATTATTATTATTATTATTATATTATTAATTATTCATTATTATGACAATTGACATGTTCAGCCCCTAAGATATCCAGATTCATAGTCTAACATGGTCAGGACTTTATGAAGTAATTTTCAAATGAACATTTCAATCGGACTGCAAACAGTATTATTCAAGCCAAAAATACGGATAAATGTTATTTTGATTCGCTCCCAGTACAGATTTTATAGAAAATAAAATAAATTAAATCAGTTGGGAACTTTTACGATTCAATGTGTATATGATAATACTTTATATTGGGGATATTGAAAATATTAATTCTGCAATTAGCAGTTGCATGCCTCCGAATTCATTTGAATATGATCATGAAAACAAATGTAATAACGATAAACACTTAATTTTGTTACTAGAACAGACTTATAAATATAAAAGGATAATAAGTGAGAGCATTATCCGTATCCGAAATCATTTAATTGCCGGAAATCTTCTTTTCTTATTATTATCACAAACTGCTTATCAAAATAGTTATTTTTCCAATTTGTTTTTCTCGATATAGGCACTCACTCTCCTTTTCACACCTTCCCAAAATGGAGGATTGAACTTTTTTTTCGGATAATGTAAACCTGATGAAAACAACCCAAAATGACCATCCTTTTTTCTCAACAGCCCTACCCCTACCTCTCTGACCCTCAAAATAAAAGATAGCTGTAGTGGATTAAAATAACTCAGTAGAGTTAGAGATGTCAGTTTGGTAAGCGGGGTTACCCAACTACATGGTAATGTAGCATGTGGGTTTGGCGTATTTTTTGAGGATGTGACGCTCGGGTGGTTTGAAAAGGATCCCGTTAGTTCACAATAAAAAAAGAACAATAAAAAACACCCACTGGCTGGCTTAAAAAGGCAACATAAAACGAGCATCCATATTATACCATTTATGACACACAAATCTTTCGGGACATAACCAAGACAGGAAACAGTATGAGTACATTAAAGACAAGACAAACACACATAACTTAACTTGGAACAGAGGCAACCCACCACAGCACGAGGAGCACCAGTCAGCCAGCTAAAAATCCAAAACGGTCTGGTCACAAGATAAAAAGCCTCTCTCCCCTGACCGACCTGGCTAGGATATTTTATACTAGGGCTTCCCGCGCTTGCTGATGTTTTTTTACCCATTAATGCAATTAATATTCTTAAAAGTGTATGGTGGGTTTAAAAAGTTTAAAAATACATAAATTAAAAAGAATAAAACAATAAAAGTGAAAGAAAGGGATCCATGGAGGGAAAACGGGAAAAACACAAAGAGAAAAAACGAGAGAAAAACAAAAACTAAATGGTGAATAGTCGAAAGACAAAAGGCAAGAATAAGGCAAGGTAAGTGAGGAATATAAGGTAAATAGTGTTATCCCAAGTAGTGTTACGTGCAGTGAAATGGTGTAGAGTATAAGTAGATACGGACCAATGGGGAAAGGTAAGTCAGAGGATATAAAAAAACACAAGAATCACTCTATTAAAAAAACATAAAAACAGCAAAGCCACGTCATCTTGCAGGGCGAAGGAAGTCCGTAGAGTTCCTATACAGATCGTAGCGTCAGGGGAAACAGGCGGACCGGAAGCCTGCGGAGGGACCCGCCTGATGCCAGGGGATTCTACAATAGCGTTTATCTTTCTTTTAAAGTTCTATAATATAACGTTACATCATAATTCCCTCCTCACCTCCCTTCTCGAGGCCTTTGTCCTATCCGTATCACAATAAACCTAAAAAATAATAATGGATAAATAACATAAATAATAAAATAAAACAATAATAACACTTCTCGGAGGAAACTTCCTCTTCCCTCATTCGCCTTCAAGAAACCTTTCGCTCCCTCTTCTACGTCCCTTTGAGGACTTCCCGCCTTCCTCCTATGCTACTCCTCCTCCTTCCTTCCTCTCCCTCTCCTCCACCCCCTCCTTCCTTCCCTTCTTCCTTCTCCTCCCAACCCCTCCCCAAAATCTCAGAATTGGTTTCCCCGTCCTTTTTCCCCTTTTTTTTTTCTATCTGTTTCCATTAGCACGGGACAATATTTGTCTCAAGGGCAATATCCCAGAGTGCTTCCTGCGCTGCATTCTGGAAAGCAATGCCCTCGATGCAGCCGAGTCTCCCGAGCAGAAAGGTTTGGGCTCTGAGGACTGGGAGAAGAAAACGTTTTTGGTGTGAGGTTGAAGGACAACGGAACGTTCCAGACGTTTTATTCTCTCATGGTCTTTTTCCTTTGGGTTTTATTACCTGTTACGTTAGTTTGTGATTTACACACACACAACACACACACACACCACACACACACACAACACACACACACACACACACACACACACACACACACACACACACACACACACACACACACACACACACACATATATTACTATGTGTGTGTGTGTGTACGCATATTATATATAATATATTATATATATATATATTATATCTATATATATATATATATATCTATATATTATGCACACACACACCACACACACACACACACACACACATACACACACATACAAAACCAACAAACACAACACACACACAAACACACACACACACACACACACATATATATATATATATATTATTACATATATATATATTATAAATATAATTATAATGTGTGTGTTGTGTGTGTGTGGGTGTGTGTGTGTGGGTGTGTATATATTATATATATATATATATATATATATTATATATATATATATATATATATATATAATATATACAATAACATACATAAGAGGCACGGACATCAAAACAAAAACAAACAACGCTTTTGTCGCGCACGCGCAGAACGTGGTGGGCAAAAAAAACAAACGATGGGCCGCTGGAATCAGCTGTGCAAAGGAATGTAGCTTCTTCACTATAATCCTGATTCCGTCGCGAGAAAAACGTTATATCGAAAAGTGATGTATTGAAGGTGTACCAAGAGCTTACCAGATCCGTTCGTTGTCAGATGGTTGGTCTGATAGCCCACTATTGGGATGGCCCGATAAAACTTTTGGCGAATATATATGTTTATTTGATACATTACACCTGGCAGCTATACAAAGGAGGAACTAAAAGCCTACAAATCTCCTCGAAAGGCCTACAGGTAAAGGATACATTGTATCGTTAATGCCAGCATGACTTGTGCTTTTCAAAATAATCCTATTTCGAGATGCAATTATTATGGCACCATGTTTTGGGTCCCTTCTGTTAGGCCATGTCTTCTTTGTGAAAGATGACCAAAATTATTGAGCCAGCAATTATTTTAAACATTGATTTCAGAAGGTATGCTTGTGATTTCGCATTGCTTTTCTTATTGCCATATTGTACCAAACAAAGTTTCAATCTGGAAACAGAGGGGTTTATTGTGGAGAGCAGCTCCAAAATGGTTGTTTTTTTTTAGACATTTGTTATTAACTATGAAATGTATTAGTTAGCAAACACCAATAAGCTTTCTTTCATACTATAATGATGATGGAGTTTTAAATTATATACTTATATACTTCTTTCGGGTCCTTCGGCAGACGGCAAAAAAAAACTTTACTTGGCGATTAGCACATCCAATGACTATACAGCTATTAACCATCTAAGTATAACAGGCGTAAAAAGTACACTGAAACTTGATAATTTTCCAAATGATAAAAGCAAAAAGAAGGAAAAAAATGCATGAAACAACAGACACACCACATAGAAAAACGATTAAGATGCAAAGTCCACTGAAGGGAGGACAATTTCATGTGATAATGGCCAGCCACAGAAAGTCAAGGGATGCGATGCTGTTCAAATCACAATGCATTTAGGAGAGCGATGAGGCTTGGGTCATTGACGCTCGCCGTGCACTGGGAACGGTTTGGTTCAGTGTTGAGGGTTTGGTAAAATGAATAGATATTAACGATATTATATATATAGATATATATATATATATATATATATATATATATATATATATATATATATGTACATATCTATCTATCTATCTAACTATATGGGTATAATTATGAATTATATATTTTTTTTTAATATATATATATATATATATATTATATATATATATATATATATATATAATATTATATATGTGTGGGGTGTGTGTGATGTGCGTGTGTGTGTGTGTGTGGTGTGTGGTGTGTGTGTGTGTGTGTGTGTGTGTGTGTGTAGATATAGTGACAGATTAAACGTATATATGTGTGTGTGTCGTTTATATATTATATATATATTATATATATATATAATATATATCCTATATATATATAATATATATGTATATATATGTATATATTATGATATAATTGCATATAATTATGGTGTGTATACATATATATGAATATGTTATATATTGTATATTATTTTCAAAACAAACACCACACACACAATAAAAACAATAATATATGTGTGTGTGTTGTTTATATATATATATATAATATATAGATATATATACTCTTATATATTATATATATATAATATGTAGTATGATATCTAGATGTATATATATGGTACATATATGTCTATATGTATGTTTTTTTTTTATTTCTTTCCTTTTTTTGAAAGTTCCCTTGGGCAAGGAACTTCACCTTCGATTGCCTACTCTAAACGCTGGGTGGCAAGCCAGCCCAAGTAGGTGCCGGTCCCAGAAACCGGGCAAATAGAGATGTGACTCTATAAAAACACCGGCGGAAGGCAATAGCAAACCACCGCTATAAAATTGCCAAGAAAATCAGGAAATCCATGATTTGCCAACGTCCTTTAGGACCAGGGGCACTTTCAAAAATGTTAAGGCCGCGGTGGCCGAGTGGTTAGAGCATCGGACCACGTTGGCAGACGGCATTCTGAGTTCGAGGGTGCGAGTCACCGGCCGGCGCGTTGTTCCTTGGGCAAGGAACTTCACTTTGATTGCCTACCTAGCCACTGGGTGCCAAGCCAGCCACAAGTCAGTGCGGTCCCAAGCCCCGGAAAAATAGAGAGATATGATTACCTAAAAAGGTAACACCTGCCACTCTCCGTGGAAAGGGAACTGGGGACCACTACACGTATTCACTCCAGAGTATCACAACATGAAAACTACAATTGAGTAATATCATGCTGTGTCCACGGCGGCTCAAACATGACCTACGTTAAAAAAAAAAAAAAAAAAAAAAAAATATATATATGTTCATATATATTTACACAACTGGACCTTTGGCACCAGAACCCATTCCAAAAGGATATTTTCATTTCATAGATATATTTCAGCACCTGTTCCTCTTCAAACAGATGTAAACAACCCTTTCGTTTTGGCCAAAAGAACAAATTCTGATGGACATCAAGGAGAAATTGCCTGTATTCCAGTTCTATGAATAATTTATTTATTTTGGCATTCATTTATTCGCGTGGAAAGGGACACAATCAGGAGAGGTGGTGAAAGGCACTGATAATCAATATATGATAATTTATGAAGGAAACTGAGAGGGGAGGGAGAGAGAGAGAGAGGAGAAGAGAAAAGGAGAGGAGAAGGAGAGAGAGGAGAAGAGGAGAGAGAGAGACGAGAGAGATGAGAGAGAGAGAGAGAGGAAAGAGAGAGAGAGAGAGAGGCGTGGAATACAGACACTGGAACAAGACAATAATAACTTTAAAAATAGAGAAGAATAAAAGAAATAAAAAAATAAAAGAGATCATTAGAGTGAGCAGTAAATGGGTAAGTGTGTGTGTGGTGTGTGTGTGTGTGTGTGGGTTTGGGTGTGGTGTGTGTGTGGGTGTGTGTGAATATAATATATAATGTATATCTATTACATTCTGTATGTATATAGTAGATATATATATATATAGATGATAATATATATATATATATATACATATGTATATCATATATATATAATATAGATATAATATATATATATTATATATATATAATACATACATATCTAAAGTAGTATATACACGTTATTTTATCACTATAAATCACTGTGGTCACTGTCAATACCTTGATTAAGGATTAAGGAAACCGGACATATATAAACATTTAAATTTTCGCAAAGCTCTTTAGCAGGAAATAAGGTATTTCATGCGACAAGGACGTTCGTAATATTGCTATCGAAAAAAAAAGAAGAATATATATATATATATATATATATGTATATATATATAGAGAGAGAGAGATAGAGAGAGAGGAAGAGAGAGAGAGACGCGCGCGCGCGCACACACACACACCACACAAACACACACAACACACCACACACACACGCACACACGCCACACACACACACACAACACACACGCACGCACGCACGCACACAACACACATAGTGCTACTATTCTCTATAATCATAAATATGATTCAAACGCCGAAGACCAACCGAACCCGCCCGCAGTACTTTAGACAAAGGAAAATGACAATAATCGATAAAATCAGTTTCCTAAAGGTAATCGATTACCTTCTCAAAAGTAGTAATTATTTTCTGAAATCCGACAACTGCTGAAAAATTACACTGAGTTTTTTTTTACGTATTTTAGATTAATCATGTCTATTGATATAATAATTAATATATAAAACAGCTTTCCATAAATCGTTATAATGTTTTGCTTATTAACTTCTTAAGGACAAAGGACGGAGATTGTAAATTAAGTAATGACGTATTGCATTAAGCTAATGATTATATTCTGTTTTAATGATTATTAAAACGAGTAAGTGATATGCTTTAATTAAACGATTATACAGCAGTTTCGTATTGCGAGTGAAACAGGTATACAGTTGGGTATAAACATTTCTAACAGTTATTACGTGCAGTTCATATTAGTATAACATGATGGAAATAATGAATACCACCCCCCACAGTCAGCGTCCCTCTCAATTTACTATTGTTATTTCGCAGTAGTACCCCCTTTTCTGATTTCTAACCAACCGGGTTCGGCGAGCCAACACGTGTTTTTTGCCAGGCGACTTCCGTATGACACCTGCGATTGACTTCTCAAAGCGATAATGTCGTTTTCTCGCCGTGAGATCGGGCTCGAGCCAGCAGTCGGAGCGCAGAGGCATTGTACGACTGCCTCGGCCGGAATTGAACTTCAGGACCACGACGGTCGGAGTCTAGATCTCTAACACTGGACATCGCGGCAGTCATATGTGTTGTGGTGTGTTTGGTGTGTGTGTGTGTGGGGTGTTGCGGGTGTGTGGTGTGTGTTGTGTGTGTGTGTGTGTTTGTGTGTGTGTGTGTGTGTCGGTAGTGGGTGTGTGTGTGAGCGCGCGGTGTAAATGGATATGCTGTCCTTGTTGAAAAAAAAAAAAAAAAATTCTTCTCTTTTTCGGCAAATAAAGTGCGACGATAGTCGCCCAAATTAGAGGAACCCCGCCACCCCTAACATATAATAATAAAAAAAAAAGGCATTCAAATCCCCTTTCCCTTTTCTCGCCCCTGTAGTCCTTGGCTCAACAAATTTTCCATTCTTAATTGGAAAGAATAAAAAAGAATAAGAAGAAACATTTTTCAGCAAGTTAAAAAACCTTTAACATCATGAAGCAAGCTTTGGCAACGTCTTCTCTGTTTTCTGCCGGGTTTATGACTTCAGATGTCATGAAGGTCACAGATTGTATGAGAGAGAATGAGTGAGTGACTGTGTCTTCTGCTCTTTATATGGATGAAGAGTTTGTGTGCGTGTTTTTTTTTTTTTTTTTTTTTTTTTTTTTTTTGTAAACCACCACCACACGTTAAATTATACAGGGCACTCGCTCTTTTAAAAGGGACCGGGCCAAAAAAGAAACGCACAGAAAGAAATAAATGAAAAACTCGCAAAATGATTAAAATCACGCACTACCCGAAGAAAAAGAGTAACTGTAATTTCAGAAAAGGAACAGTATAATTCTTCAAAACTTTTCAATAAGAACAGTACTATCCGCGCGAAAGTACATATTTATATAACTCTTGCACAGGTTCTTAAAGCTTCTGGCTGGGTGGGTGGGGGAGGGGTGGGCGGAAAAAATGGAGTAAACATGTAAACGTACGTTCAAAATTTAATACAGGCAATTAGGTTTAATATGTCAGACTTTACATACATACAATATGTGTATGTATGATTAGTATTCATGTGCTCGTCTTGCTGCAGAAAGAAGAAAAGACCCACGATTCTTTGGAAAATACGGTGAAACCGATTTTACATACTTTTAAAGAATGCAAAAGTAATAAAAAGATAAACACATTTGCATTATTTACCTACACACGAACGTTTATTAACTGACGTCAGTAGAACAAGATCGAAGCTTCCACTGAGGATATAAATGAATTCGGATATATTTTGACCTTTCGTATGATATAATGACACCGAAAATAATTTAAAATGATTTGATAATGATAATAATAAAAATAACAATAACAGTACACGAGTCTTTAAGTCCTCTCCTCCCCCTTTCTCTCTTCCCTCTTTCTTACTTTCCGGTTCACACTTCCTTCAAAGCAAGGGCTTGCATCCGAAGAAAAAAGAACGATAATCGTCATCATCATAATGATGATAAACAACAATGAAAAACTGTGAAAAAGAGTATTATTAATTGATAGTCATGATTACGATCATGATAAAAACTACGATATAATAATAATGTGAAAACAATAAAGGATTATTATATTACGATGGTGATGATGATGATAACAATAATAAAACCAACAATAACACGAAAAAAGGGGAGAGAGAGAGAGAGAGAGAGAGAGAGAGAGAGAGAGAGAGAGAAAGGAAGAGAAAGAGAAAGAGAAAGAGAGAGAGAGTAGACAAGAACGCAAATTATTTCATGCAATTGATTACTGCACTATCTTCTGTAAACACAGGAAATAATGCTTAAGAATGTATTGCAGATAGTTGTATCATATATAATTTTTATAGTCCTATTCTATTTTTTCTAGTTTGTAACACGTATCTCTTAATAAAGCATCAACCACATAACATCCGGTAATTATTTAAATTAGTTCCTTGCAATGTTTTCACCCGGGCTTAAAGACAATGCGCAATAAGTACTGACTAATAATTATGGCTATTATTAGAATACCTTCGTGTGACATAAGTCACCTAAAGCATGGCACCAGGAAATGTAATTTACAAGGAAGATACAAAAGCATTCAAAAGTAATATTTACCTCATAGATACCATGGGTCAGGTTTTTAATCGGACGTCGTTGCTCTCTCACAGTCATCGTATTGCAAATAATCTATTGCTACTGTTGAATTATGATTATTTATGTATTGTTATTTACAGTGTTAGTACTTATCCACATTTTCTATATACTAATACTTATTATAAAAGAAATTTATTTCAGAATATTTTTGGTTATTATTGACATAGCTGCAAAATATAACAATGATGCGGACCTTTCAGAAGCGTTAGTCTAAAATCTAATGGGAAAAAGCATTTGATGAGGTTGGAAGGAAAAAGTAGCTTGTAACAAAAGATGTCTTATTTTCTGATTGTGGATTTATCTCATGAATCTCTATTCACTAACGTATAGCACACCATCTCAATCTAAAGAAAGAGTTAATTATCGACGCTCTTGGTCCGAGAAAACCAAAAAAAGAAGGGATTAGAAGACGATTAGAGAGGCGGGCCTAAGCCAAGTCATAATAATAATAAATAATAATAAGAATAACAATAACAATAACAATAACAATAAACAATAACAAGTAACAATAACAACAACAACAACAACAACAAAACAACAATAATAATAATAATAATAATAATAATGATAATAATAATAATAATAATTATAATAATAATAACAATAACAATAACAATAACAATAGCAATAATAATAACAATAATAATTACAATAATAATAATAATAATAATAATAATAATAATAATAAAAACAATAATACCATTACTATTATTATACAGTTGACATGAAACAATATCATCCATTATTACTATTGATATAAACAATACGATCGTACAAAAAAGTACAGTATAACATACTTTTGATAATATGGAACACATTCGTAGTTCCTTTCTCTTAGGTTAGTGTAGCTAATTCAATAATTAATAATAAATATCATAGACTTTTTTTTTTTTTTTTTTTTTTTTTTTGACAAGCAGACATGTTAGCCAACGTATCAGGCTAAATGAAGTGATTCAAATGAACATTTTAATCGGACTGCAAATATTTGGGAATGTTATGGTGCTTTGTAGACTACTTACATTAACATTTAATGTCGAAAATTTTTACGTGAAAGATACTTAATTATTCAAGCCCAAAAATATGGATAAATTCTATTTTGGATTTCGATCCAGTGTGATTTTATAAGTAAGATGAAATTAACTCGGTTGGGAATATTTTATGTGTAAATCTGGTCCCGGATACTACTTTTATATTGTAATATTGAAAACATTAATTCTGCATTAGCAGTCGCCATGACGATGAAAGCAATGCAATAACTATTAGTCTGTCTAGCACGGAACGTAAACAATCCAAGAAGGATTATAATTGCAAAGCATAGCCGTATCCAAATACATTGTAATCCTGGAGTTTTAAATCTTTCTCTTTTTATCTTTAGATAAATGATTCTCTAACTATATATATATAATATATATATATATATATATATATATATATATATATATATATATATGTATAATGATAATAATAAAAAAAAATCATATCTATCATATGATATCACCGATAAGAAAAAAAAAAAAAAAATATATATATATATACATATATATGTATATATATAATAGTATAATATATATATATATATATATTATATATATATCATGTGTGTGTGTGTGTGTGTGTGTGTGGTGTGTGTGTGTGTGTGTGTGTATACACACACACCACACAACACACACACACACACACACATCTATATATATATATATATATATATATAGAATATATATATATATATATATATAATATATTATATATATATTTTTTTTTTTGTTTTTTTTTTTTTTTTTTTTTTTTTTTTTTTTTTTTTTTTAATCGGTTGATATCAGATGATAGATATGATTTTTGATTATTTCATTATACCGGCCATATTATCAGTAATAGAATGACATTCTTTTTTTTTTTTCTACATATTTTTTTCTCTTTCTTTTTTCTCGAGACACGTCACCTTTTCGTTTCCATCCCCCTGAAAATAAAGGGTGAACTTTTATTTTTCGAGAACAATATCTGGAGGAAACAACCCCGCACGACCTACCCTTTTCTCGAGACCCCCCCCCTCCCTCCTTCCCCTTCAAAATAAGGTTAGCGTTATTATATTTTTTTTTTCAAAATATTGGTAATATAAACTTGTATTGTTAATTACCTCGAAGAAAAGAACATATGATAGTGCATAATAGTAATGATAATAATAATGCTACGCAAGTGGGTCTATTGTCTCGGTGCGAAACATTGGTGACATTGAAAAGGAGACCTGGGCATGTGGTAACATTGAAGGGACGGGCAACATGACGCAGCTGGCTGTGAGCGGAGAAGCGGAGGAACAAGCAGAGAGACCGCAGTTGTTGCTGCTCGTGAAGACTCGTTTGTGTGCCCTTGGACCTGATATAAACTTGGTGTTGCCCTGTTATAAGCGTATCGTGCAGTGTGACGTGCTGTTTCCCCCTGTGTATTGTGCATATAGAAAAGTGTACGGGTAAAATAACTTGTGTAAAATAAAGGTAAAAGGACTGTTCATTTGTGTTTATTTCGTGCCCTGCCTCGCCACTTGGCGTTTCCCCTCGTGGTGTTCTGGGACCTGTGGTGCTCGGTGCCTTCTTGGAGGCTGGTCAAGTGTTCACGAACACTGTGGATAGCACGCCGTCTGCCTAGCCTGCCTGTGTTGGTGGCAGAGAGACGAGGCGGATTGGCCGTTTCGTAACAGTTAATAATAATAATAATAATAATAATCATAATTAATAATAATAATAATAATAATAATGATAACAAGAAAACAATACAGAGTTATCAATAAATTACAATCATTAATACGATAATGGATGATAAAGAACGACGAGAATTATAATGTACTAAGGATGTATCACAAGAAGAATAACAATAAGATGAGAAGAGGAAGGGGGGGGGGGCATGGAGAGGGAAAGAGGGAAAGAGAGAAAAAGAGAGAGAGAGAGAGAGAGAGAGGAGACAGGAACGGCAAATTAATTTGAGTCAGTCATTAGTATCTTTTTGAACATTAAAATGCGAAGGAGTATTTGCAGTAGGAATAATATTACCCTTCATATCATAGGTAATTGTGTAAGGGTAAACGGGTACAGAACCCTATTAGAATGGCTTTGCAGGGGTAGTGATACTGGTTATAATGGCTTCACTCTTTATTTACTAAGAGTTCAAACAACAGTAAGGAAACAACACAAGACGCTGTTGTGGGTAAAGCAGGGTCACGTTGTTGGGTCAAATAGCAACGGAGGGGGAGGGCTAGGCCGACCTTACCACGCCGGGCGCTAAGCACAAACTATCGGGTCAGGCGAGGTCAGATATAATTGTCATCTACGCCCTCGCTGAGTGGGTGGTTTTTTTAAATTTGACTTGGAGCTACGTGGTGTAAACAGCCACCGTGGTCTGTGGGAAACAGAAAATAGACTTATGTATATGCCCATATTGCTCGGCCACCTTATTTGCACAAAGGGTGAACTAGCTTGGTGGTTATCCCGTAATTCATGTGTTGTCCGGTGATTTTCGTGGTCGGCTCGTCCATGTTGTCCTCTTTTTCCTGGTCCTCGGTTGTAATCAAGTCCATCGCGACGTCCACACGTCCCGAAAGTCTCGCACAGGTCCTCCTTGACTTGGATTCGTTTGTAGACTTCCCTAGTAGTCCTCGTCCAGGTTCTAAACTCGGCGGCGTCCTGTCACACGTCCTCCAGGAATCTCGTCCAGGTATGGCCGATCGCACGTCCTCGTAATCTTTCATCTGGATCTACGGGCGTCGGGCATGGCGTCCTCTTGGGCATTCTCAGGGCGGCTGATACCTGTGCTAAAAAAGCTCTGTGAGTTGACTGGAATCCTGCGGGCTTCCGCCAGGCGTCGCCGTCGCCCATCATCCTTCGCTGGATCTACAGGCGTCTCGGCAGGCGGCACCCGTACACTACATCATGGGATAGCTTATACACATGCTCTGACAAAACATCCTGGTCCGCAGGGTCTGGCGATCCTCCGGTGATGTCCTTCCCACAGCATCCTAAGGTGCAGTTCTGCAGCAGGATTCTCCTCGGTGCTGTGTCGGTTACCGTCGGTCCGACTGCAATAATAAGCGGGGAAACCAGATCATACAGACAAGGGCCAGATAGAAGAGAAAAAGAAAGGCAACGAGAAGAGGTGGTTTTAAGTACCACTAGCCAGTTATTTATATAAATTATGCGGTTTTTAATATTCGTTTTAAAATTATATTCGTTTTATTTTTTTTGTTTTGGATGTTTTACTTTCACAAAGATTAAAGAAAAAAAATAGCAGAAGGAGACAGCCTGTAGCGATCCGCATGGACTGGCTGAAATACTACCGTCTCTGATAGATATAAGAGTAGATAAAGAGAAACGACAATGGCAATCTGCAAGGATTTACGTGTTGAACCAATTGTCGTCACACAGAGAACAAATAAATGTCAAATTGTACATATGTATGAGGTCTCTCATCCATGGACTGACAAAATTGCGGGCAAAAGAGACGCATCAAATATCTTTAGCTGGCATTACGACAAGCAACAACCCTATAAACGAAAAGGTTTCAGTGTACTGCGTGTATGAGTGAGTGTGTGTGAACAAGAGTAAAAGTGAGAGTGACCTCACACAGAAAATGAATCACAAACACGAATATTTAATGTTCATTATAACAAAACTGAGGTAAGTTAACAATGGTAGCAAAAAAATTATATCAACCTACTACATTGAATTCAACATTTAATGATAGTGAGAGAATGGACGCATTAATGAATAGTGATGTGAAAAAATATTTGCAGCTTTTTAGCAAACAAATCTTCTCGGGGTCAGAAAATATGAACTGCGAGGTACATGTCTAGCTTATGCATTGTTAGATTCATTGAAGGGGGGGATCCTTATACCCAAAATGCCGTAGTTGAAGCGATGAAACAGGACAATCTATAAGTAACCTGTTTCTTTCTGTGTATTGAATTAGGGGATCTAAATTATCCGAATCACACGATTGCTTGGGAATTACCTTAAAACATGCAATTTGATAATGATTCTAGCTTAAACTCTAATCTTACCTTATTTACGGACGTTAATTGCGGATAATACCGACTCAAAGTTGCCTGATTGAACGAATAACTTCGTTTTTTCCGGTACCTTACTTTTCGAAACGTCGGACGCGCAGATTTAATTAGGCGTTTACGCAACCCCGAGTAATATTGCGACATCCTGATGCCACTATGATATGGGGGAAGATTCCTACGCTATAATCAAAATAATATATTTATATAAAGTTGCGTTACCAAGCTCATTCTAAGCGCCGATAGGAACGTGCACCAATGAAGCAATGTAATGGTGGTTACAGTTAATCCCCCCAAGGCGTCACAAAACAACAACCAAATTATGGAAACAAACAAACGGTCATGTATGGACCCCTTCTCGTCCCAACGACCACAATGCGAACTAGAGAGTGCCGGTCAGGTCAGAGCCAAGGGGAGGAACGGATGAAAAATGAAATGATATTCGTTGATAAGATAAAATCACGAAAGCATTAAATTTGTTGCAATTGAAAACAAAAAAATCTCTTAAAAACGAGAGAAATTATTAACTACTTAACTAATGAATGATATCATGTTTTTGTTGACCACATACCGCTACTTGGCATTTTTACCCAACAAAACCAAAAGCTTAACACATTTATGGGAGAAGAAGAAAGGGAAAAAAAAATAAGAGGAAGGGCATCAAACGTGTACTCACCTGGTTTATCTAGGACATGTCTTTAAAATCGGTCGAGCGTTTTTTTTTTTTTTCTTCGGAGGTTCTGCGTTCGTGCGAGAGCCAAAAGGATGCAGTGACCACCAGTGAACCAGTATAGTAGCGGGTACAAAGCCCTATTATAATGGCTTCACTCTTTATTACTAAGAGTTCAACACAGTAAAGGAAACACATGAGACAATGTCTGTGGGTAAATTGGGGTCACATGTTGGGTCAACTCGCCTGGGAGGGAAGAGGGCTAGGTGACCTTACCACGCCGGGCGCTAAGAACGAACTACCCTAGGTAGATGTAATTGTCATCAACTCCCTTGCTGAGTGGTGGTTCTTAATTGGACTTGAAGGCCACGTCGAGTAAACAGACAAGTGGTCTATGGGTTGCAGAAATAGGACTTATGTATATGCCATAGTAAGTAAGGATAAGTCTGATATGCGAGCTTAGCCTCGCCCTGGCATATGCCCATGCGGGGAACCCAGCCCTGTGTGTCAATAATGCCGACTCGCTCAGTGTGTCAGATGGTGCTGAACAGGCTGTAAACCTAAATCCTTATCCGCCGTGGTGCCCGCCACAGCAGTAAACCTCCAGGTGACAATTGCAACGTCTCGCGCCTGCGCGTGGGCGCGAACCGCCGACCCCTCGGATAAGAGGCCGATGTGTTCGCTTTGTACTATCCGGAGGCTAGTGTATTTTATCATTTAAGATGTGGCGGTTGTTATAATATTCACACATCATATAGATTTTTTAGTTCTATTCTAATTTCCTAGTTCATAACAAGTGTCTCTTGGTAAATAAGCAACCACAGAACACCTAGTAATGATGTATTACCGATATAAATTAGTTCCATGGAATTTTTCCCTTGGCTGAAAGACAATATGCAATAAGTACTTTCTAATAATTATGGCTATTATTAGAATATCATTGTGATAGAAGTTACTTAAAGCATGGTATGAGGAAATGTAATTGAAAAAGGAAGATATGGGATACAAGGGGCCAGGTGTTTAATCAGACGCCGCCTCTCTTCACAGTCCGTCGTATTGCGAATGATACTTAAACTATTACCTTTATCAGTACTGTTGTTAATAGATATTACGTTTGTCACTGAAAGTTTTACATTGTAAAAAGCACTGTGAGAAAAAACAGATACTTTTTATATGTATATATATATATGTGAAGGTGGGAGTCAGACAATGAAATTAATCTTTGTGCAAGCTCCCTCACTGGCCTGGGCCTTCCACCAGTTACCTTCTTGTGGATCACCTCTTTGATTCGGGTTTATGGTTAGGGATGAATACGAAAAAAAAAAATTCAGTTAAAATTTATTGAATAAATATGTACAAAAAAAAAAAAAAAAAAAAATCTACAGCTACCTAATACCTCCCCGTGAAATACCTCTAAATCGTGACTTCAATTTAAGAATAGGCATCGACTATTGAATCAGATATTTGTCACCAGTAAGCTTTTATACACCATTTTCTGTAGGTCAGTACACTCCACACTGTGGTTGTTCACTCTTTGGCACTTGCACCTATATCGGTGCGTAGCAGTAGTTCACGAATGTGTTCCGTTGTTCCGTCGTCTCTCACGTCAGGAGTCGCGTGCTCAACTCTGTAAGCAACCTGCTTCTCCCCATACTCCGTCCCGAGGATTATAAGTTTGGTAATATGCGACTCCCTCGGGCGAGTCGACGGCCTCCGTGCCAATCACGTCACACTTCGTTAACCGATAATTAAGGAATAATCAGGGCGTTACTGAAAGAACCCTCAGGTGAATGGCATTGTTCATGTGGCTAAGGTCAGGACTGGGAAATGCTTGATATGTTCCTCGCACGTCTCACCTGGTTTGTAGGTTGGGCGTCACTTTATATTTTGTTTTATCGTTATCTTGTCAGGTTACCTTTTATAACAACTTTAGAAATCGATGTATTTTATTTTCTATTTTTGGTATTTTTTTTGCATCATTGTCAAGGTAGAGATTAATATTTTCAAGGTCATTGTTATCGTGGAAATTCTCTTCCCTTTCCATCCAGCATCCTATTAAAAAAAATAACAAA
>NC_051423.1:16360182-16362682 GCF_015228065.2 Penaeus monodon | reverse complement strand
AATTTCAACCAGTACGGGAATATTCTTTTTTTGCATGCATTGTATTATGATGTATCAACAAGGATTTTTTTATGTCTTATTAATATATGTTACAATGTTAACATATTTTTTGATTAATCCCTGTGAATTGTGGTGACTGACCTGATTGATTCTCCGACGGAATCGAAAGAAAGCAAATGAACAAAAAGATAAGGAACCATATACAATAAATATCGTAACATATGTAAATATATCATATATATGTTATGTTATATATATATTATATATATATTTATTTATTTATATAATATTATATATATATATTATTATATATATTATATATATATATGCTTGCATGTATATCATCGTTCATATATAAAATATATACACGTTTGTTTTGACTATATCAACTGTGTTCATGCAATACTACTATCAAAGTATTAAGACACCACGGATATATGAGAATCCGCATTTTCGCTAAAAGCCTTAGCAGGAAATTGTTTAATTATGCAACAATGCCGTTCATTAAATATTGCTACGAAAACGTTCTTAATTGATACTAGAATTAATAGCAGATCTAAAAAAGGTGGGGGAAGGGGTGGCTGTGTGAGCAGCCCCCCTCCTCCTTAATGGAAACAGAGATGGCCTGATGAGCCTGCGATAATTCAGACAACAATGTAACATCAGGGGTTGCTGAAAGTGATAAAAAATACAGTGAAAAATATCCCCCTCCAAGGGTCGCTTGGGCACTTGTTATACGATCACCCCCCCCTCCCCGAATAGGTAAATCTGTCAATGATTAATAATGTGTCTCATAAGCATTATCGGGGTCACTCCCCATAATCTATTAATATATACTACTGCTGTGTGAAAGTGTGTTAATAAAGGGTAAGTATGAATTCATATATCGTTGTAAAACCCCTCGCTTCGCGGACACAAAAAGACGGGAGAACATACGGTTGTTTAGTTTTTACTTCGTTAAACAAAAAACGAAATTTAACCAACCAACAGACGTTTGATTTGCTCTTCGCAAAAAGTTGGGGAAATGCTGTCGGTTGCTCTAAACGATTATATATATATATATATATATATATATATAGATATATATATATATATATATATAATATATATATACATAATATCTTCTTTATATATAGATATATATATATATATATAAATATATAGATAATATATATATATATATAATAATCTGGTTACAATTACTTCTGTCATCAAAAAATATCATTCAAATTGCCAAAGACCAGTTCCAACCAGCTCACAGGCATTCCAAAGGAAAATAAACAGAAAAATTCAATTACTTCCTAAAGGTAGTCGATTACCTTCCCCCTCAAAAGTAATTATCATTTTCGAAATAATTCAGTATATAGTTTATTTTATATATTATTATTTTTGGACAATTAGTTATACTTTATTAATAGAATGATCTATAAGAGGGGCTTCAAAAAGTTCATTCAAAAAAGGACAGTATGGAAAATCGGTTTTATTATGTTTAATTTACAACAATATGTTCCATAAGGCCAAGATATTTCTGCAAGCGTTGATACCAGTCTTTAAGTCCTGTGCAAAACCTGGGGTCATGTGATCTGAACGATGTCAGAGCAGCTATTTTAGGAAAAACTGGTACCTTTCAATGATTTCTTAAGTCTAGAAAGAGAAGGAAGTCGGATGGGCTAAAATCGGGGTGGATGTGGGACGATTTCCCCCCCACACTCGGAAATCAGTAGCCCCCCCCCCTCCCTCCCCAGCTCTTTCTGCCGAGCGCCGTGAGCGGGTGCAGGTCATGGGGAAGAGAACGCAACCGATGCAGTTTCCAGGGCGATTTTTCTCAAGATTTCTTGGATAGTTTCTCAAAAACGCATTCACATAATAAGATGTATTTTTTTTCTTGCTCTCGAGGAAGTCAACCAACAATCCCGTCGGCATTCCAGAAGACAGTGGCCACCTGCCACTTTCCTCTTGTGAACGCTTAGATTTGCTTTGACTGGTCAACTTCCACTCTTGGCCCACCACTGCTCTGACTGAATTTTGTTTCCTGGGGATCGTATGATTGAGCCATGTTTCATCCCCTGTCACTAGTTCTAGCAGAAAGGCTTCAGAGTCCTCATCCCACTTGTCAAAATTTCATTGAAAGATCTACCCTTGTTTGCTGCTGGTCTTGGCGAACAAACCTGGGGACCCATCGATCGGGAAAGCTTGCTTAAACTCCAAAATTTCCACCAGAATTGTGTGTGCAGAGATGTTTAGTGTGTCTGCTACTGATTCAGTGGTATCGTCTATCCTTTTCCATCACGTCGCGAACAGCCTCAATGTTTTCCTCACAAAGTGGACGGTAGCCTGCCACTGCAGGGCTCACTCACCAGTTTCGTTTCTTCCACTTCCTGAAACCGACTTATTATTTGTAAAATGTTGTGATTTCTTGGGTTCATTTGTCACCATACACTTGTTCCAGAGCGGCATTGATTTGCTCTTCTCTTAACCGAGTTTCACCATGAATTAATAT
>NC_051423.1:16347682-16355182 GCF_015228065.2 Penaeus monodon | reverse complement strand
ATAAGTCCCTTGAAAAATTAATGAAGTCAAGGTTCTTTAGGCTTCTGGATGGTGTGGGTGATGGGGGGGGGGTAAAATGTAACCGGAAGTTCAAAATGTAATTACAGGCAATTATGAGCCCACAGCGAGGGACAGGGGGAAACTGGAGGGGAAGGACAAAACACGTTAATGCACTGATATAGCAAAGAGTATGAAGGCGAGTCTGTGCTAATCCCATGCTTTATTATGATAGATTAGTTAATCACTGCACACGGGTAAAATAACCTATATACTTTTAAAAGCTTCATGTAAACAAATATCAGTTTTACTAAGAAAAAAGAAAACCTTTTACACAGTTTAACCTTATCTAAAAACATATCTAACCTATTGATTACTGTCTGATACCCACCACGCCGCATCAATAACAAAAGGCTTTCAGCAGCGCATATCTATTTGCTTTTAGATGTATTTACCAAGGGAGATATTACAAGGAGGATATAAACCAAAGATCTCTCTGCACAGTCATTATATATTCATGCAAAAGGATAAGCCAGGTAGGACGTGCTTTGTCCATTAAGCATCGTCTGTGTCTAGAATTTGTGACTGGGACAAAGAGGGCGGGAGAAGAGGAGAGGGAGGAAGAGAGAAGAGAACGAGAGCAGGAGAGAGAGTAGACAGAGGGAGAAAAAGATAGATAGAATAGATAGATAGATAGATAGAAATACGAAAATCATCAAGGGGGGGGTTTAAAAAAAATTAAAAAAAAAGGGGGGGGGGAAAATTTTTTGAGGGAGAAAAAAAAAAAAAATTAAAAAACCAAAACTAATAAAAATTAATTAAAGCAGCTAGAAAGTGAACAAGGGGAAGAAAAAACTCAGGGTGGAAAACGAATAAGGGGGAGATATAAAAAAGTTGAAGAAAGATATCACAATGAAAAAAAAAAAGGGATGGGACTGGTGGGGAGAGCAAAAAGGGAAGGTCAAGGGTTTAGGGGGAAATTTATAAATTCAAAGGGAAAAAAAGTGGGGGAAAGTATATTACCGAATACTGAGGAGAGTAAGTTTTTGGCAGTAAAAATTTGGGCTTTGAAAAAAGATCATAATAGTAAAATTTAAATTTTTTTTTGTTACTGAAAAGAAAACAAAACATCAACAGGGGGAAGCGGAAATTTCATATGGAGATCCCCCCTAACGGCATTTCGCCTTGCCGCGGTGGGGGGCTTGAGGCCCCAATGATTTAGTGACCTGACCAGAGGGCTGCCCATGCTGGAGGGGTCACCAGGGGGGATGATACAAAAAGGGGCTTCCTGGGCCAAGGCTAAGAAGGGGATGGGCACCCCCCCCCGGTTATTTTTGGACCAGGGAGAACTCACCAACATATGTTGCCGTGCGGGGCATCCCATATTCTAGGGGGACAGAAGTCTAGATTTTAAAAGCGATGCAGCACGTGCGCCTGCAGCAGCGACCACCTCTTGGTCCTCTATTCGGTTAGACGGGGGTTTGATAAAGGGCCCCGGTCAAGTCAATCGGCGGGTAAAAATATGGCGGGTAAAAGGGGCTTTATTCGCGGTAGCGCATAGGTCCCGGGATGCCAACAGTACTTAATAGGGTGATATATTTCCTCACCCCCCGGGCTGTTGGGAGTTTTTTGAGCCCCAACTAAGTTCCCCCTTTTGACCATGGTGGGGGGGGGTGGGGAAATGAAGAATTTTCCAATTTGTAAAAAAAATACAAATTTAAAAGATTTAGCTCTCTCCCTGCGCCCTACGCAACCCCCCGCCCTTTCCCTTGGAACACAGTATTATCATTTGGAACCTTTCCGCTTCCAAAGAGCAAGAATGGGAATCGTAATGGTTCCGGGCCCCCCAAACAGGTAAGAAGGGGAAAAGTCCCCCCCAATCCAAAAGGAAATCCTCCCGGGTTTAAAATATAAACTTTTCATATGTAAGTACCTAGAGTGAAGCCCATTGAAGGGTTATAGCTGGATCTTGATATTTTCGAAGTAATCAAAAATATTGAAGTATGTAAAAGTGATCTTGCTTTCCCCAAGCGAGATGGTAGCCGATAGTTGGGGTTTTTTGTAACCAGAGAGAGTGCCCTTTTCTCGTGCGATATGCGACATTCCTGGGGCTAAAGTTTCATGTTTCCTCACAAAACCCTCAATCAGGAAAAGGGGAAGGGTTTTTTTCCCCGAGAACGATGAGGTATTTGGGGAGAAACGTTAGAGGAATAGAGGAATTTTAAAGTAGTGCGTAAAAGTTTTAAGAAAAAATTTGAGGGCTTCAAACAGCGACACCAGTTTTTCAACTTTTAAAACTTTAGTCCTTCCAGAATGGGTTTTAAGTTAGCATGGACCACCTCAAGGTAAAGCCATATGTCCCCAACCCTATGCGGTGCTTCCACTGCCGGGGTTTAGGGAGGAGCCAACTTTGCCGTTTTAAAGAAAAGGGAAAACCAAGGATGTGTAAGGGGGGTAAAAACAGGTCATCAAGGAGTGAAAAACGCCCAGGTCCAAATGCTGTTCCCACTGCAAAGAGGCTCATGAAGCTTCTTAAAAGCAGTGTAAAAGGCAGTTTTGAAAAGGAAGTATGGTAATGGGGGAAGAAGGAAAAGTTATTTTCCAAGGCAAAGCGACGTCCCCGTGGGGATTTGCGAGCCAAGTAAGTCCTTTTTTCGGTTCTAGCCTCCCCCTTTCCCCCCAAAACCTTGCCCTCCAAGCTTTTTAAAAACCTACACCCCCCTTCCTTTAACCCCAGTGCAAATTGCTGACACCAGAAAGGAGGGTAGGGAGTGGGGGGCTTTTGAGGAACCCCCCCCCCCAAAAGTAAGGTTTTTTGGAGCCAAATTTAAGGCCCCCAGGGGGGCCTCAACGGACAGCCCCTCCCCCCCAAAAATCTACGGGGGCCTTGCTGCTAGCAGAATGCCCTGAAGTAAAGGGCCGGCAACCCTTGCCCAGGAAAGGGAAATCGAACCTGGCAAAAGATCCAGCTGCCAATCCACGGGGCCTCCGTGTGACAGATCCCCCGAAGTAAAGGCTCAGGCCACCTTTGCCCAGGCAAAGAAATCCTGAACCTTCCAAGGGAAAATGTGGAAATATTTCCCACAGGAAAACAACTTTTAAAAAGGTACCCCCGGATCTGGAAAGAGACAGTTTAAAAGTGAAGGCAAATTTGCCCCACAAGGCGCCAAACACCTTATGAAAAAAATATAAAACTGGATACCCAAACCCAATGGAACTGGAGTCGGGTATCCAGGGTATTTGCATGAATGGATACCCTAATCAATTCCATTGGATTAGGGACCCATTCATGAAAAAAGGGGAAAAACTGCAATATCTGATGTTTTCTATAATCCAGTTTGTTATTCTACAAGAGATTATGACCGGGGAAAGTCCCATTTCCCTGAGAGGTTTCCAAATTCAAGCCCTTAGGGGCCCTTTTGACAATGGGCCCTCAGGGAGGAGTGCAGAAGGGTACGTCAAAATTCCTTCCAGGCCATCCACCTGCAGACAACACTGAGGTGAAGGCTGTGAGAATAGGGTTTGACCGACCTTACATTTTTGCATCCATCTACCTTCCCCAATAATCCAAATTAAGTTTTGGGAAAAAATTACTTGAGAGTGCCAATCCATTTCTACTTTTGGGAGATTTAAATGGTCGGATCACCTTGGGGGGGACATTGGCAAACCCTCGGGGAAAGGGGCCCTTTGGGAGTCTTGCCCTAAGAGAGATGCAGTTTTTTTAAAAACAGTGGACACTCCCACACATTTCCAAATTCAAATGGGACATTCCCAATACGACCGTAATTGTCCACCTGTTTCACAGATGAATTTCATTTGGCGGGTTTAGGGGAAAGACTTACAGGAAGCGACCATTTTCCAATATTTTTGGAGAAGGTGAAGGTTTTCCCCCAATGGGTGCAGAGGGGGCGATTTGAACATGGGGAAAATGGAATCTTTTTAATCAACTGCAGTATTGCATGGATTGTAAAGTTTCCCGAGTGTTCAAGTGCTGTTAATCACTTCACATCCGAATTCACCTTGCAGCAGAAGCTCCATTCCAAAAAGTAGCGGGATACCGTGACCTCTGGTCCCATGGTGGTCTGATGAATGCCCAAAAAGTGTAAGCAGGGGAAAAACTGCATTAAGGCAGTTTAAAAAAACGCCCCGGATGTAACCTTTACCATTTCAAAAAGACCCAAACCAAGGGCCCGGGAGGCTAAGGAGGCCCCGGGGCGGGCATGGAGACAGTATGTTCCTTGATTAAATCTGGATTTCCCCCTTTGCAGGGTATGGGACAAGGTACGTAAAATCGCGGGAAAAAGAATCACGCCCACTCTTGAAGATTGATGGCATAATCATCACAGAGCTAAACCCAAAAAACCCCGGGAGAGATCTCCCCTGGAGCACTTTTCACTGCCCCATTCTCCACTCTTCGGGTGAACAGGAACGACACCCAGTGTCATTTTCGTAGGACTGAGCCCGAACTTCCATACAACTTGCCATTTTTCGCAAGGAGATGGGTTTGCTTGGCAGCTCTACCATAAGGGGAGGGTCCCCTGGAGGAAACGATCAATTTTCGACCAAAACGAAAAATTTTGAAAAAAATATAGATATTTGGCAACATTCCCCTGTATGTTCCCGAAGTTTTGGTTTCGAAATAGCAAAAATAAAGAAGATACACCTTACATACGCGCACGCCCTAATGTATGTGTCGCGGAGTTATGTAAGGTTATTTTATAGGGTAAATTTTTATTATTCCTGAAAAGGAGAGAAAAAATTGGTAAAAGCAACTCTTTTGAAAAAAGATGTTTGCACACAGAGCCTCAGTGCCCGATAAAGTCAGCCAAAAGTGAAAGTGTATCTCGTTGTCCTGCGATTCAGGCAGACAAACTTTTTACTTGTTACTTTTACTTCATTAAACCCAAAAACCCTGGGTAAACGGTTGATCGGAGGAAGGCCTTGTGCTTAAAATAGAGAAGGTAATAGGGGAAAAAAAAATTAAAAAACTGAGTCTGTGTGGCAGGAATCAGTTGGTGGTAGTGAGGGGGAGGAGTGCGGGGGCGTGGGGGAGGCTGCAGGGGCCAGTGCCCCCTCACCACAACCCTCAACATTGCGGGATAGGCTTACGCCTGCGGCCTAAATGTTTGCCACCATTTAATTTATCGCATAAGAGAGCCGAGGACAAAAGATGGAAAAAATGGGTGGAAAATTTTAAAATTTTTTTAAAAAAATCTTGGTAGACGAACAGTTACAAGGGATTTTCGTTTTCATTTAGTGCCCACAGAACAATGGGACGGGAAGACCCCCGGGTAAAACTACTGAAAATGTGTTTGATTCAGAATCAAATAATGTGCCCCATGTGGGAAGACGTTAGTTGCCCTTTCCCCTAAGAAAAAAAAGGTCCCTTCCCGAGAGAACCTTGGAAGTATACAAAATTATAGTCACTGGTGTAGATCGGGACGGCCCTTTAAAAAAGTGCGGGTTTTCCCCACAGAAATTTTGTGCAGGGATTACAGCAGGTCGCCCATTATTCATTTTTCACAGCCTTAGTGACACGGATGAGGAAAATAATAAAAAGTAGAAGTGTCATATGATGGAAACTGGAGACCCGGGGTTCAAGAGCCACATAGGGGTTGGGTTTTTTGTTTACTCCACAGGGGTCTCCGGACTTTTAAGTGCTCTGTAATTGGTGTCCCACGTGTTTAAGAAAGGGGGAAAAGGGGGGGATCATATTTTCCACAAAAATTTTTACGGTAAATGGTGGCTGGAAAAAAAGGGGGCGCGTGCGAAGTGGTCCCCCCTCGAAAGATATGGAATGAAATATACAATGTTATTGTGACGGGATTCGAGTGCTTTTAATGCCGTAATTTTCCTAAATAATGGAAAAAGGTCCCCACGTGACCCCGTTTTAAAAAAAAGGAATGCTGCAATCATGTCAGCAAAAAGTCATGGGACAAGGTTGCGAAATTGAAAAAGGGACGGGACATCATTACAACCAGGGGGGAAAAGGGAGGGGAAAAAAATTCCCTTTGGGGGTGCAAAGAAGTGACAGATGAGGTTTATTTATATCTCTCAATTTTTATGGGAAGGCTATTCGCGACAGTACGGGGAAGGATGTAGATGCCATGAGAAAGGCAAAATGGGGTTTTTTCCCCCTTTTATCTACCGATGAAAAGCCAGCCCACTCCCCATGCCCCCCCCGGCCCCCAACCCCGTGGTGTTTTTTAAGAGGGCACATCACTGAACAAAGTACCCACAGGGTTCGTCAAAGAATTTTTACCCGGTCGGATACCTTTTGAACAAATAAATTTTTATAAAAAAGGGAAATTTTCAGTGAGCTAAAGTCCAGATCTAATAAGACGCTGTTTGAAGGGAGTGACCCCGAACCCAACGAGTCGCTGCCCAGAAATTGTGGGGGAAACCCCCAAAGGGAAAAAAATGCGGTAGATTCCGAGTCCTCTTTGTTTTTCGATTTAAGGTTAGAGCAGAAAATTTTGGGGAAAATCGCGTGTTAATGACACATAGTTCGGCAAAACGCCAGTATAAGAAAATCCCCGGAAGTACAGGGGCAGAGGCTGTTTTCCTCAAGAAAGGAAGCGAAGAGAAAATTACATTTCTCGGAGGATTACCCAAATGGGATTTTAGAAACTAATCATGTAACCCCAGCCTAGAAAAAACGGCGGTAATTTCCACGTAAGAAATGAGAGGGGACCCCCCAACGGGATCACCTTGAGTGGTGTGGGAGGCTTCGTGTTCTATTTATTACAGTAAATGAAAACCACTAATTGATCCCTCTTGTATATAAAGATACGGGGGTGTTTCATTATTAATCTCGACTTTTAACTAGCAAAATGTTGTTTTTTTTTTTTTAGGCGTCTTCAACGGACAGAAGCGCGAATTCAAACGCGTTTTTCTTGAAAAATGTTTTTTCATTTCTCGTCTATTTTCCTCAGCCGCTATTTCACGATTTATTGGGGTTTTTCTTCGGGGAAAGAATATTTTTGGGCAAAATAGTTTTTCAATCCGTTTTTTTTTTTTTTTTTTTTTTTTTTTTTTTAGAAAAGGCCGAGTACTAGAATTAGGGTATCTCTTCGAATTTTCCCGGTTATTTTTTTTTTTCAAAAAAAAATGAGGAAAATTAAAAAAAAAGAATTGCACTTCGATTAGGGAGTAAGGGGGGTAGTATAGGGTTTTTTTCTAGATCGTAGCTTCTTGCATAGTTAATTAGGGCGTTTTTTTTTTTTTGTTTTTTTTTTTTTTTTTTTCGTTTTATTTATTGTCCGACACAAAAAAATTATATATGTACCTGTTATGAGAAAAAAAAATGAGAGAGATCGATTTTATAAAAAACGGAGGGTAGCAATTTGGCAGACCTCCCCGTAAGGGGTGCCCCCGGAAATGACGATATTCCCTACCAAAGATTTTTCATTAACAGGAGCTCCCAGAATTCTTGTTGCACCCATTTAATAGGATTATAGGGGGGGTACAGTTTGGGGGGAAAAAAAAAATTTTTTAAAACCA
>NC_051423.1:16336428-16347582 GCF_015228065.2 Penaeus monodon | reverse complement strand
ATTTGGGAGCGCCTAAAGTATGAATGGTAAGAGGAGCATACTACCTTAATACAACTTTTGCTAACGGGAGTTTAGAGTTCGGGTGGAAACAGTTTCTCTAACTGGAAGATCAGTGGAAGGGTCCACAGGGAGTGTCTTAAGTGTGACCCTGTTTGCCATTGCTGTAAATGACATCGAAAAGTTTGTTCCAAGTTCTGTCTCATGTAATCTGTATGTGGATGACTTTACACTGTACTGCTCAGGAGTAAGATTACAGGATGTGCAAAGGCATGTGCAGACTGCAATCAGGTCGTACAGTGGGCAACATACCATGGGTTCAACTTTTCTCGAAGCAAGACAAAGGCTATACATTTTCACAAATGATGGAAGTTCCATCCTTCCCTCTATTTAGGAGCAAACCCACTGCAATTTGTCCAAGAGGTGAAGTGACTCAAGGCTTACAGGGGTTTGCCTCACCTCAAACAGTTTAAAAGTGAAGGCCACAAAGGAATTAGTGTTTTGCTGGTTCTTTCACATTTGTGCACTTATGTTGGGGTGCAGACCACACAATGCTTCTGCGGCTGTGAGGCTTATTCATCTGCAACTCCCCCTGTTCTCCGGATATGGTCTCAGAATCGTACTGGGACTCCCTGTGGATTCCCTGTATGCTGAGACCGGAGAACCACCTCTTTCATTACACCGCGGGGACTAGATGAACATGATTTACTACACGAGACTACAAAGGATTCCAGGATCTCTAACATCCAGATTGGTTTTCAACCCCCTTGAGGATAGTCGATCCTAGGGTAGGAGAATGAGGAATCTTGTGGAAGATCTTACTTTAAAGCTCACTAAGTTTCTGGCTGTTGGAATTCCCCAGTTCCCCCCTTGGACTAATCAAGTCGAGCTGCATTTGGTCGGAATTGGGAAAGGGGAGAGATCCGAAGCAGAAGTCAAAGAGAGATTTCTTTATCTAGCAGCCTCGATCTTCACTGCAGAGTTACATGCCATCCTTGTAGCAGTTAAGATGACTAGAGATATTGTGAACCATTCCATTGTAATATATTGTGACTCGTAGTGCCTTGCAAGCAATCAGGAGCTTAAACTCATCACATCCAGTAGTGAGGGAGGTTCAAGATTGGCTTGCACTGATGTCAGCACATAAATAGATAACTCTGTGTTGGGTGCCAGCGCATGTTGGTATCAGTGGGAATGAGCGAGCTGACCAGAAGGCCAGGGCAGCAGCTGCTCAGCCTTGTGATGCTCTTTTTCCTCTCCCACACACCGACCTGAAACCCAGGATCAGGAGTTGTCTTTGCAATAAATGAAAAGTACAATGGAGGCATACCTCCAGAAACAAACTGCAAGAGATTAGATATGACCCTGGCAGTTGGCTGACCAACATCCATCAGAACCCAAAAGTAGAAGTTACATTAACAAAACTAAGAATCGGGCACTCATGGGCCGATGATGGCTAAAATTCAAGCACTTTGTGAGGGATGCCAAGAGCCATTAACGATCGCACATATAGTGGAAAGATTCTCAGACTAAAGACGTATGTACTTGTCTCCCCCATATACACTGAAAAATGTATTGGGGGAGGATTGTGACACAGAGGGTCTTATTAGTTTCCTTAGGGAGACTGATATTTTCAATAAAATTTAATTATGCATAATGTTTATGCGATAATTTTATGCACTTAGGGCATAATTTAATCTATCTATTGTTATTTGTAAGATATTTATTGATAGATTTTTAAAGTTTTAAATATTTTAATATTACCATCTAAGAAGGTGTTCCCCGCTAATGACCTTAGCTAGTGATGCCACAGAAAATTTTAAATAATCAATCACACTAGAGATTAGAAAAGAAAAGAAAAAAAAAACAGTAGAAGAATCCTTAACTGGAAGGACCCAGGAAGAGACAGTGCCCAGATCAAGCACGGGAGAAGAGCAAATCAGCATGAAATTATAATTGGTACAAACAGGTTACCTGAGTGGATGACTTATAGGAGAACTGTTTTATGTCAGAAGGATCCAGCTAAGGGAAATGCAGTTTATAATTATGTCCTGCATACCCTTAATGTAAAAGTTATTAAAAGGCATGGTTGCAGAAGAGATGTATGTCTTTTTGGAAAGGGAGAAAATATTACCAGATGAGCAGAAGGGGAGTCGTGGAACAAAGGACCAACTGCTGATCGACAAAACAGTGTTGAAAGGTTGTAAAAGTAGGACTAATCTAGCTATGGCGTGGATTGAATACAAAAAGGCTTATGACAAGGTACCCCATAGCTGGATTAGTGAGTGCCTGGAAATTTTTGGGACAGCAGAGAATGTCAGAAACATCTGATGAAAGGTAGGGAGATGTGCATATTTAGGGAGGAATTTTCCAGGGGTACAGCTTATCTCCATTACTGTTTGCATTATGTATGATTCCATTGAGATTGATCTTGAGAAAAGTAGCAGCTTATGAATGGGGTGGCAAGGAATTCAGAATTAATTATCAAGTATTCGTGAATGATCTCAAGATATTTGCCAAGAATGAGGACCAAATAGATTCATTAGTTCAAACTGGACATTTCTTCAGTGAGGATATCGGGATGTAATTCGAATTAGGTAAGTGTGGAGTATTGGTTCTGTAGAGAGGGAAAGTTGTGAAGTTAAACAGAGTTACACTTTCGAATAGGCAAATGATGAGAGGAATCGATGAAAGTGGATAGAAATACCTGGGTATTGTGGTGACAGATAAGGCCAACGAAACGGACATGAAAGACAGGTTTGCAAGCGAATACAAAGGGGGGCTAAAGTCGGTGTTGAAATCAAAATAGAATGGCAGAAATAAGATTTTGGCATTTAACACATGTGTTGTATCAATGTTGAAATTTGGAGCTGGAATTCTGAAATGGACAATGGATGAATTGAATAATATGAATCAGAAATCGACAATGCACTCTAGAGGCGTTCGAAGCAAAGAGAATCAATTGTGTGTGTGTTGGGGGAGGGGGGGGTTATGAAGGAAATCCGTCCGGTCATTGATTCGATGTGTTAGGCTTGCTTAAGTGGTACACACTAAAGATGCCAGTAAGGGTTAGTTAAAAAGCATATGGATGAATGAAAAAGAGCAAAGATGGAAGGAAAAAAGAATATATGGACATTTTGCTAAAGAGATGTTGGAATCAACAGATGCTATGGAGACATGGAAGCGGCTAAGAAAAGCTGATCTAAAAATACAGTGTCACTATTTTGTGCATCACAAGAACAGGCTCTCCATTCTATGTTAAACATCATATTGAAAAATCTGCAATTCGCCGCTTTGTAGGATTTGTGAAGAGAAAGGTGAATGTGTACATCACATTGTCAATGAGTGCAAAAAGAATGCACTAAAAGAATATAAACGACGACACGACAAAGTTCCCAGGTTGGCACATTGGAATTTGTGCAAGAAAAATGGTATGAACATTCTCCTGAGGGTGTTTTAGAAAATGACGAGATGAAACTACTGTGGGATGTGATTATCCAATGTGATAATGTGATTGAGGCACGGAGACCTGATATGGATATGCATCATCGTTGACATTGCTATACCGGGTGATAGTAGGGACAAGTAACAAGGAAAAAGAGAAAGTGTTGGAAATATCAAGGTTTAAAAAGGGAAATCAAGAGGATTTGGAACGTGAGAAGTGTAATAAGTGTACCTGTGGTTGTGGGAGCCCTCGGAGATATAACGAAGAAATTGGAGGAATGGTTAGAAAAAATAGATATGACAATTAATACAGTACTTTTACAGCAGAAAACATTATTAGGAACACCCAGGATATTAAGAAATGTACTTGAGTACTGAATTCGGCTTTAAGAACTGCCAGTGCTTAAAGCAGGTAATGATGATGATGATGATGATGATGAAGATGATGATGATGATGATGATGATGATGATGCTAGATGATGATGATATGGTGATGGTATGGTGATGGTGAGTGTGATGGTGATGATGATGATGAGTGATGATGATTGATAATACATGATAATGATTAATAATATTGAATAACAATAAAATGATAATGATGTTGAGGATTATGATGATGATAACAATAATTATGATAACAACAAATAGACTTATACTCTTAATTTCATAATCCCATATTCTTGAACTGAATATATAAATAGCAAATTAATGTATAATGGTAGGAAATCAGCAAATACGACCTGGAATTGTTGCTGCCCCGGGGGTTTTTTTTAAAAAAAGAAAAAAATTTTGGGGAAAAAGGATAAAAATTTTTTGGGACGAATTCTTTGGGTGCCAGGGGTTTTAAAAGGTAAAAATTTGAGGGTGTTTTTAAAAAAAATGAAATAAAATTTTTTAAAAATCAATGTAATGTGTTGAGGAAAAGGGGAAACAAAATTTGAAAACAAAACTTTTTATTCTTACTATTAAACAATTACAAAAAAAATTTGGAATAAAATTTCAAGTTGGGAATTAAGGGTTAAAAAATAGGAAGGGTTTAGCCCAAAGGGGAATGGGGGGTTTAAATATTTTTTTAAAACTTTTACCCCCAACATAAAAAAAAAAAAAAAATTTAATTTTTTTTTTTTTTTTGGGCCTTTGGGAAAAAAATACCCGATTTTAAAGGAAAATGTAAAAAGGGGGAATTTTTGGTTAAATTAAAAAAAATTTAAAAAAGAGAAAGTATGAATGAATATAAAAAGATAAGATTTTAATGTAAAGGGGAAAGGGGGTTTTTTGGGGTGTTGGGAAAAAAAAAAAAAAATAAGAAAAAAAAAAAAGACAAAGAAAAAAAGGGAATTTTTTTAAGTTTTTATTGTAAACTTTTTAAAATATTTCTTTGGGGGGTTTTTTTTTGGGTTTTTTTTGGGGGGTTTTTTTTGTGGGGGTTTTTTTTTTTGGGTGGGGGGGGGTTTTGGCTGTTTGTCCCTCCCCCTTTTTTTTTCTCTTCTCTCTCCCTTCCACAAAAAGGCCCCCAAAAAGGGGAAACAAGGGGGGTAATTTCTTTTCATTTGAAAAAACCCTTTTTTTTTTTAATTTTGGGGGGGAAAAAAACCCAAGTTTTTATAAATAAAAAACAATTCAAAAAGTTTTAAAATTTTTCCCCTTGAAGAAACCCATGTGTCATTTTTGGAAAAAATTTAAAAAATTTAAAAAAAAAAGAAAAACAAAACTATTTGTTTTCCCTTTTAAATTTTTTATTAATTAAAAAAATTCTATTTTGTTGTTTTTGGGGGTTTTG
Source organism: Penaeus monodon (assembly GCF_015228065.2). Classification (NCBI taxonomy): domain Eukaryota; kingdom Metazoa; phylum Arthropoda; class Malacostraca; order Decapoda; family Penaeidae; genus Penaeus; species Penaeus monodon. Next base: position 16,342,361 of record NC_051423.1, on the reverse strand, counting down.
GGGTGTTTTTTGGTTTCCTTTGGTTTTTTTCATCCCTTTCCTTTCTTCTTAAAAAAAGGCGAGGGGAAGAAAAAAATTAATTTTTTACAAAAAACCCTATTTTTTGGTTTTTTTTTTTAAAAAAAAATTGCAATAATATTCAAATTAATAAAATTTGGGTTTTTAAACAAAATTAAACATTAAAAGGGGAATTACACCCTTAAAAAAAAATTTAACCAAAAAACCTAAAAACAAAAGCCCCCAAAAAAAAAACCAAAAAAAAAGCCCCCCCAAAAAAAAAAACCCCCAAAAAACCCCCCAAACCCAAAAAAACAAAAAAAAAAAGAAACAACCCCCAAACCCGGGGGGGGCCCGGATAGCTGGAGGCAAAAACCCCAAAACCCCACCCCAAACCCCCCACAAAAAAAACAACCAAAACAAACCCCAAAAACCCCCTGAAATATGATTTTAAACATTTTTATTGTTTTTTTAACCACTTACCCCGAAAAATTTTAAAAAAATTTTAAAAAAAAAAAAAAAAAAAAAAAAAAAAAAAGGGAAAAAAAACCCCCAAGACAACCAAAAACCAAAAAACCCCAACTACCCCCAAATTCCGAAAAAAAACAAAACCCAAGGGAAAGCCCAAAACACCAAACGGGAAGACACAAAACCGGCTTCCCCCAAAAAGCGAGGGTCCTCTTTAAAAAGACCGTTTGCATTTTAAAAACAAGATTTGTTCCTGGGGGTTCCCCTGTAAGGGTAGGGGGGAAAGGGGTTTTTTATAGGCAAGGGGGAAGGGGGGGGGATGGAAAAAGGGGTTTAAAAACCCTTTTTTTTTTTTTTGGGGGGGTTTTTTCTTGGATTGGGAAAACAATTTTTTTTTTTTTGTTTTTTTTAAATTTCCCCCCCCCCCGGGGGTTTTTTTAATTAATTTCCTCTTTTTTTGTTTTTATGGATGAGCAATTTCTTCCCCCCCCCCCTGTCAATTTAAATTGTTTCCCCAAAAAAAAGGGGTTTTTTGTATCTTTTTTTTTTTTTTTTTTTTTTTCCCCCCCCCCCCCCCCCCCCCCCCCCCCCCCCCCCCCTTTTTTTCGGAAACAATAATTTAAAGGGGGAAAGGAAAAAATTTTAAAAATTTAATTGGGGGGGGTTTTGGCCCAAAAGGTAAAAAATAAGGGGGATTCCAAAACCACAATCCAAATATTTTAAATTCAAATTAAAGGCAAAAAGACCATTTAAACCCCCCAAACCCCAAATTTCTAATACGAAAAAGGGTTTTTTCCATGGTTTAAATCAAACCCAAACCCCCTCTGTTACCTCTAAGTTCCCTTTAAAAGGGGCTTTATTATTTAAAAAATCATTTTTAAATAAAAAAAAAATATTTATTTAAGGGGGGGGTTTTTTTCCCCCCTTTTTTGGGGGGGGGTGGTGGTTTTTTGTGTTTTTGTTTTGGTGTTTTTTTGTGGGGGGTTTTTTGTGGGGTTGTGTGTGTGTGTGTGTTTGTGTTTTGGGTGGGGGGTTTTGGTGTTGGGGGGGGGGGTTTAATTTTGGGTTGGGGTGTTTTGGTGGTTGTTTTTTTTGTTTGTTGGGGGTTTGTTTTTTTTTTTTCAAATTATGAAAAAAAAAATTTTTCGGGGTTTTCATAAATTTCGTAAAATAGAAAAAGGGTTTTTAAAAAAATTTTTTTTTTATTTCTTTCCTTCGGTTTTTTTTTGGTTAATAGGTTGATATTTTTAAATTTTTATATTGAAAAAAAATTTTTTTTTTATTTAATTTCCCAGAATTTTTTCCCTTTTTTGGGATTTTTTTTTTGAAATTTTATCTTTTCTTCCCTTTCCCCTTTCTTTAAAAAAATTTGGGTCCTTTCCCCTTGTTCCCTTTTGAAGATTTTCGGGCTTTTCAACCCCCTTTCCCTTTTTTTTTAAATTTTTTTTGTTTTTTTTTTCGGGTTTTTTCGTTAATTTTTTTTTTTTTTCCCTATCTTTTTTTCTTCATTAAATTCCCCAAAAATTTTGGGGCCCAAATTTTGGGGTTTTGTTTCAAAGTTTTTCCCCCTTTTCTCGGCCCAAACCTCCTTTTGCCCTAAGGGGGGGGAAAATTCCCCAGTGTTAATCTATTTTTCTTTTAAATTCGTTTAAAATTTTTTGATTTGGGGCCCCCTTTTATTGGCCTAATTTTGATTTTTGAAAAAAGGGGGGGGGGCTCTTAACTTTTGCAATTTTGGGGGGAAATATTTAAAGGGTTTTTTTCCAGATTAGTTTTGGGGATAATTTTTTTTTTGAAGCTCCTTGGCCGGCCGAACTTTTTTTAAAAAAAAAATTCTTATTGCGAAACTCCTATTTTTTTGAAAGGTTTTTCTAAAAAAATTTTCATTTATGTTTGGGGTTTTTTGAGAAAACCGCCCAAAATTGGGGGGAAAAACAATCATTTAAAATAAAAAATTTAGGGGAAAAAATTTATTTTTTTTAACGGGGCTAAGTTTGGAATTTCTTTACATTTTTTTAAACTATCCTAAAGAAAATTTTTCCGTTTTTAATTTTTAATAGAAAAACAAATTTTTTTTTTTTTGTATTTTCCCCATTTAAAATCAAAATAATTTACAATCAAAAGGGGTAGTGGTTCTTAACCCCCCCGTTAACAAATTAAAAATCCAATTTTCCCGGAAAAAAAATTCCAAAGGGGAAATTGGCCCCCCCAAAAAAAAAACCCCTTTAATTAAATTCCCACAAGCCCAAAACCCCAAACCCCCTTTTTCAGTAAAAAGTTTTAAATTAAAACATATCCCTAGGGTTTCCCTTCTGAATAAAACTAAACCCAAATTTAAATTCATATTTTCATTGTCAAATATATAAAAAATAGATTCTGTTCCTTAAATCAATACCTTTTTTATTCCTTTTTTTTTTTGCCCTTTATAGCCAAAAGGGTTTCACGGGGGGGGTTTTTAAAAAAAAAAAGCCCCATTCCCCATTTTTGGGGAAATATTTTAAATAATTTTAAAAAATTTTTTGTATATATATATAAATATATTTTAATAAAAAATATATAAATTTCCCCTTTTAATATACAATTCCTATAAAAAAACCTACGGGGGGGGGGGGCCCCCTTGCTTAAAACCGACCCGGGGGGGGGGTTTTCCCCCCCAGGCCCTTTAATTCCCCCAGGCCCCCACCATCCTCCGGGCCGTCCCCCCCCGGGGCCAACCTTCCCCGGGTTTCTCGCAAAGAGAAAACCCGATGGCAGGGTCTCCCAAGGAAAAGGGTAGGTCTCATATCCCTGATTGGGGATCCCGGATTTTTGCAAGTAACAAGCCCCTGCCAGTCCCCGGGGGTAACTTGGGGGGGAACTGGTCCTCCCCAAATTACCCCATGATCCGGCGAAGGGACTTGTTTCAAAAGGCATCAAGACACTGGATTAAACCAGTTTCGCTCCATAGAGCAAAACTGGGTAGTATCAAACTCTTTTTGATAAATTTTATGGGTTCCTGTTGCCAGACCAAACCCTCTATTTTTCTTCTTTGGGCTGACCCCAGAGATATGGACTTTCCCCACAAAGGGATGTAAAAAACCCCTTTTTACTTCAACGTTTCGCCGAAGCATGGGCAACTGAACAGATTCCCCCAAAAGGCCCCCCAAAATTCCCGAATCTAGGTCTTGGTTCAGGAGACCCTGGGGGAAGGGCTTACCTCATTGCTAAATGCATCACGAGGGCCCCCACCAGGGACTCAGATAGGATAGAAACTCATCGCAAATCAAGGTCTGAGACCTTATATTGCCCAGTTTTGTTCCCCCACTGATTTTGGCTAGTAGCTTCCCCATTATCCGTCCATACAGGTGTTAAAAGTGTTGGTGCAAAGGGCCAAGCCTTGCCTCACCCCGATTACAGGGAAGAAATTTGACAACCCCACCCACTTTACAAACAATTCAGTACCAGTATAAACTTACTATTAGGCCAATAAACGTGTGGGAAATTCCCTTTATCTCAGGATCTCCCAAAAGGTTCCCGATGCACCGAGAAACGCCTTCTTTTAGGCGAGTAGGCTGCAAGAACCACGACCAAAATCACGGGTATTACAATTACTCAAAATGCAGTTTCGGTCTATTTTTGGACTTGCCCGGGGTGAATCCAGACTGCTCCCCTGTCTGAACCTTAGTGGTGGTCACGGACCTTTCAGAAGAATGTGGGCAAAAACTTTACCTGGTATGTGAGCAGGTAAGCCACGGTAGTTTTGCTACGTCCCAATGTCCCCTTCCCCCTTCCAGAGAGGGATGACCATGCCCCTCAACAGGTCAGGGGAAAGGTAAGAGACTGCCAAATGGGAGCCAAGATGTTTGCAAGGCCCCAAACCCTGGGTTTACCCCTACCCTTTGAGCTGGCAAGGAATCACATATGCCTGCAGCTTTTTCCCCCACTTCAGCTTTGGAAAAATTTCCCTCCAACCTCCGTTGGGTAGAAGTTCCTCACTGAAGGCAGATCCCACGGGATTGTGATATCACTTTCATCCCAAATAAAAGTTGAGGGGCCCCACCTGGTAAACTGCTCAAAATATCAGCCAAAGTTCACGAACCCCAAATGACGGTGAACCACCATTCACGATTGGCTGCAGTCATCCCGGGAGGGGGTTAGATTTCGCAATTCCCAAGGGTTGGGAGGGAGGGCGAAGGTCGTTTTTTCCAAGAAATGCCTTCAACCTCCTCAGCAAGATTCCCGATGAACCATTCCTTTCCCCCTTTTCCGTGTCCGAGCTTATGCCCAAGGAGCAACAAGACCCTTATTGCCATTCAGCCGGCCACCCCATGCTTCATGGCCCCATGTCTCCAGGGAGATGAAATTTCCCGCCTTGTCCTCAGGGATATGCCATGGCTATGGGGTGCTTCGAGTGTTACCGCTTAAAGACTCCCACAGAGCAATGGATCCTCAGGTTTGGATTTTCCCTGAATCGGGGCAATGCCAGGGGGAACCCAAGGCCACTCCTTCCCTCAGTTGTCCAATAAACCCCTAGGGTGGCCACTTGAGGAACGGAGTTTTGAAATGGCCCCCAGGGTGCCCACAACCACCTTGATCACCCCCTAACTCTCCTCTGGAGGATCCTCCATTGCTGCTAAAAAAAATGGGTTTTTTGATCTCCTTGACACTGTACCCGTACGTATAATGTCCAGCATGCGGGGTTGGGGCGCTTGGGGACCGGAGCCAGAGATCCTCATTCTCTGGACCCACAAAGTCCCGAGAAAGGCAGTTTTTCGCTGCTGGGGTCAGCTCCAAAACCATGGGGGGCCCATAGACATCTTATACCTCTCGGGCACGCCCGATCCGCATCTCGCTGGGGGGCAATTGTCTGCCACAGATGCGAGTTTGGCAAGGAATGCCCCCTTTTTACTTCGGTTTAAAAATTTAGTAGGAGCGATCGCAATAAAAGACTGAAGAAAGGGATGCTTCGTCCGTGCCTTTCGCTCATTAACCGGGTCCCCACCAACCGAGGGGCCCGAATCGGCGGAGATGGCTATGGATAAACCCTATATATATATATATATATAAAAATATTAATTTTAATATATATATAATATATATTATATATATATTTGTGTTGTGGGTTTGGTTTTGTAATTTTTATGTAATATATATATATATATTATAATTATTATATATATATATATATTAATAAAATATATATTATAATATATATATATATATTAAATATAATATATATAATATATAAATAAGAAAAATATTATAATATAATATAACTTTTTTTAAACGGTAGGCTCATGGTTTAGCCGCGTGGTCACGCATGTACTTAATTGTAGTTTTTTATGTGATTTCTTGGAGTGAGTACTTTTTAAAAAAATAATTTTATAAGAAAAATAAATAAATATAAAATTATATTTATATTTTAATATTATATATTTATTACAAAACCCCCATACACGTGGGGGTTGTGTGTGGTGTTGGTTATGTGT